>NC_056726.1:1557669039-1557794039 GCF_019279795.1 Protopterus annectens
CCTAAAAGGGGCAGAGGGAATTGATTCCTCAGCATCAGAGTCTTCATAGGTTTGGAAGGATTCTTCTTGGGTATCTGAATGCTCTGAAACCCCAGAGGCTTCATCTGAAGAGAGGTCGTCAGCCTGCTCAGTTCTTGGCCTTTTTTCTGCAGGTGGCTGAGAACCTCTGTCTGGATGGGGCTGAGACCCCCTGATAAGAGAGATTAGATCTGCAGCAAGAGACATGATCTGTCTATCAGAAGAAGGGGCCTGTGAGGCAGGCTTAGGATGGGCCTTGGCCTGGCTGGCGGCCTTAGCACGTGCAAAGGCCTTGATGGACATGGATACAGGAGGCCTAGCTGCCCCACGTGCAGGGGTACCTAGTCAACAGGAATGGTGTCGGGTAGATCGAGAACTTCGGTTTCTGGAGGAAAATCAACAACCGGCACCGGTGCAGGCTCCGAGACCTAAGAACGAGTTAATGCGGGGTCGTTGGCCTGGAGTGGTTCAATAACCACTTCCGAAGGGACCAAAGCACTCGCGGAGGGCTTAGAAGTAGTATCGGTAGAAGACGTGGGCCGAGGGTGTCGGTCCCGGTCCTTACGGTTTTTGGTAGTTTGTGCTGTCGGTTGTTCCGACGGCATGGTGTAAGCGTAGGATTCACCAAAAAAGTTTTCGGCAAATTCTGCCCGGTGCCTGAGAGTGCGCTTATTAAAGCGAGCACAGGCGGCACAGGCCGAGACGTCGTGGTCTGGGCCCAGGCAAAGGAGGCAGTAAGAACGGAAGTCCTTATGAGGTATTATTTACCACAAGACAAACAATTAACTTTCTCAATTTGTTCTGACATCGGCTGGGGCAAGAAAAAATGTTCCCCAACGGGGTACTTAGCTTTTTAGATGACTTCGGTAACTGAACACACAGGAGCTGACCGACCGGCACTTGCGAACTGCTTCTGCTTTGGGCACCGCGCGGCAAGAAAGACTGAAGAAGATGGCGCCGGCTGATGCCTTTATACCCCAGCCGCTCTGACGTCGGGGAGGAAGCGACATCAGCCGGCGGACCCAGACTTTGGAATCCGATCCGAAAAGGCTGCCTGAGGCAGGACAACCCATATGTCAGGACTGCAGTTGCATTCTTGAAGGACATCTAGGAGGAGCCAAAATGCCCTGCAAGACTGCAGTGGCAAAGCCTGCTCTAGATTTGGAGTATAATGGTAGGTTATAGTGCTTGGAGAAGGTATGCACAGAACTCCAAGTGGCTGCTTCCAAAATATCCTTGGTAGGAACACCTCTGAGGAAGGCTGCAGAGGTGGCTCTGGCCCTGGTGGAATGAGTTCTAATGCCTGTAGGTACAGTTTTGCCATGAAAGGAATAGCAAAAGCGTATGCAGTGGGCTATCCATTTTGAGATTGTCTGTTTGGAAATTGGCTTTCCTTGAGCTCCTACCGCATAGGACACAAAGAGCTGGTCTGATTTTCTGAAAGGCTTTGTTCTGTCCAAATAATAACGCAGTTGTCTGTGGATGTCCAAGGAATGTAGTAATCTCTCCCCTTTGTTTTGAGGATTAGGTTAAAAAGTAGGTAAATGTATGGCCTGATTTAAAGCTACCTTGGATACCACTTTAGGCATAAAGGACGGGTTGGTTCGTAAGGAAACTCTGTCCTGATGGAAGATGATAAAAGGCTGGACAGCCATGAGAGCCTGTAGTTCTGAAACTCTACGAGCTGAGGTGATAGCCAGAAGGAAAGCTATTTTCCAGGACAAATATTGCAAATCTGATGAGGCACCTGGCTCAAAGGGTGGCAAGGTCAGTTTTTCCAGAATGAAATTAAGATCCCAAGCAGGTATTGGTTGTTTCCTTGGAGGTCTTAAATTCTTAGCCCCTCTGAGGAACTGTCTTAAGAGAGGGTGAGAGAATAAAGGTGGATCAGTGTTGTATTCTGCAGAAATGGCTGAGGCATGGATTTTGATGGAGGAGAAAGAAAGTCCACTGCTTAGCAGTTCAGCCAAATATTGTAGTACTTGAGGTAAATTCAGTTTTCCAGGATCCTGGCCCTTTTTCTCATTCCAGACACAAAAATGTTTCCATTTTGCGGAGTAAGCTTTTCTAGTTGATGGCCTTCTGGCCTCCAAAATGACATCCTGCACCTCCTTGGAGAGTAGGGCCTGCTGTGATGCTAAGGAATCTTCCATGCGGCTAGATTGAGTGTTTTTAGCTGGCTGTGAAGAGTTTTGAAGCTGTGCTGAGTCAGAAGAAGAGGTATTAGAGGCAGGGTCCATGGTGGGGAATGTGTCAGGCTCCTCAGGAGTGGGTACCAGTGTTGCCTTGGCCAGTCTGGAGCAATGAGGATCATCTTTGGTCTGTCTGCTCTGGTCTTCAATAGAACTTTGGGCAGCAGAGGAAGAGGTGGGAAGGCATAAACTGTCATTGATGTCCAACTGAAACCGAGAGCGTCCACTCTCCAGGCCTTTGGATGGAAGATCCTTGAGCAGAATTTTGTCAATTGATGAATTTTGTGGGAGGCAAAGAGATCTATGTCTGGCCTTCCCCATTCTTGGATTATTTCTGTAAAAACTTTTGGATGCAATTTCCATTCGTGTGGATCTGTCATATTCCTGCTTAGGTTGTCTGCCAGTGTGTTTTCCTTGCCTGGCAAGAACTGTGCTTGTAGTTCCATTTGTAAGTCCATGTCCATGTTCCAAAGTGACATGGCCAGTCTGCATAGGGGGTAAGAATGTGTTCCTCCCTGCTTGTTTATGTACCACATAACTATGGTGTTGTCCGTTCTTATCAATAGTTGACTTGGTTGTAGAAGGTCCTTGAAAGCTATAATAGCATTTATTACTGCTAGCATTTCTTTTTGACTGAAGTGAAGGTGCTTTTCTTTTTGGGACCATTTGCCCTGAATGCACCGATCTGATATGTGCGCCCCTCAGGTGTAGTCCGAGGCGTCTGTTGTGATGACTTGATTTGCTTGAGGCTTGCTGAATGGAAGACCTGTGTTTGTTTGACATGCTTGAGCCCACCACAGAAATTCCTTTTGCAGACATGGAATTAGTAGTATTATTGTTTCCAAACTGTGGCTGTGTTGAGACCATATGTTTTTCAGGTACCATTGTAGTTTCCTCATATGCAGCTTTGCACATGGGATTAGTAAGATGCAAGATTCCATGAATCCCAGAGCCTGCAAGATTTTCCTTGCAGTCAGCCTGGTGCAATTTGCTAGTGTTCTGAAGTATTGAATTAGTTGCCCCTGCTTCTCTGGCATGAGGTAGGCCATCTGGGTGTTTGTGTCCAAATTGGCACCCAGGAAAATTATCTTCCGAGAGGGTATTCGCCTTGATTTCTTTTTTGTTGACTGTGTATCCCAGAGAGTTCAATAACATTATTACATAAGCCAGATGTTTCAGAAGAATGTGCTTGCTGTCTGCTTGGATCAGGCAGTCGTCCAAATAGGGGTATATTTGTATCCCTTGAAGTCTGCAGTAGGCAATTACTGATGCCAGGCATTTTGTGAATACTCTGGGCACAGTAGATAAGCCAAAGGGCAATGCAGAGAATTGATAATGGGTTGAATCTGCAAGAAATCTGAGGTACCTTCTGCAATTTTGTCTGATTGGGACATGAAGGTATGCCTCCTTGAGGTCCAATGTTACCAGCCAAGACTCCTTGCCCAGCATGGGAAGAAGTTGCTGTAGAGTGAGCATCTTGAATTTTGGTACGAGTAGAAATGTGTTCAGGATGGATAGATCCAAAATAGGTCTCCAATCTTTTCCCTTGGCACCAGAAATAGCCTGGAATAAAAACCTTGACCTTGTTTGTGCGTAGATACCTCTTGAATAGCTTTCATGTTTATGAGATCTGTAATTTGCCTTTGTGCCTCTGCCCTTTGATTGTGTGGCAGGTTTGGCATGCCTCTCATTTTTGGAGGGTGTGAAATGGAATTTGTAGCCTCTGTTTATAATGTCCAGGATCCATTTGTCCTTTGTGACAATATGCCAATTTTTTGAAAATAATGCCAGCTTTCCTCCTAAGGGGGCTGCCATTTGAGACCTGGTTGGCATGCAAAGGGGAAAGTCATTGGGTTTGCTTTCTGAAAGATTGCGAGTTGTCCTCACCACCTCTTTGTGTAGGAGCTTGCAATTGTCTGCCTCTAAACGATCCTTGGGATTGTCCTCTGCCCCTCGGGCACCTGTATCTGCCTCTTTGGGGTCTGTCTGTGGCAGGAAAAGACCAGTTTTTGGAAGGCCAATTTCTACTAAAACGTGGGGGTTGAACCTGTAGAAATTCTTTAACAGTTTGCATTGATTTTGCCTTTTCCTCCATTTTCCTTAATACCTCCTCAGCATTAGCACCAAGTAGTACATCCTTTTGAAGAGGGGCATCTAGTAATTTAGCTTTGACATGATCAGGCAAGGCTTGTTCCTTGAGCCAGGCATGCCTACGTATGACTGATCCTGTAACAACAGCTCTACATGAGGCCTCTAGAGCATCAAAACCACATTGTAAGGTATGCTTACCCACTTGTTCTGCACTATGCATCAAATCCTGCAACTCCAAGTCTGGTTGTTCAGGTTGTGACATTTTACTTTTCAATTGTGATAACAAAAACTGTTGGTATTTTAGCATATGAAACTGACAGTTTAAGGCCCTCATGGATAAGGTAGCCGAGGTATATACCTTTTTTCCCCACCTTTCTAAGCATCTGGAATCTCTCTCGGAAGGCAATGGATTTTTAGCAATGGAGGCCTCAACTCCCTTGGGGCCCTGTGAGATGGTTTCTGGGTCAGCAGCATGGCTTTTGTATAGAAATTGGTGTGAGTCAGGGACCCTTTAGTACCTGTCAGGCTTAACTGGAGCTGGAGGTAGAGAGTCCGGGTTAAGGCAGGTCACCGAGTAAACACCATCTAGGATGTCCAAGACAGGAGGTATAGCCAGAGGCCTGTGCTGAGGAAGCAAGAGAAATTCCCTGAGCCTTTTATTGGAATCTGAATAATCCTGGTCTTCCCAGTGGAAGTGTTCCCTTAAGGTTTGCAAAGTTTCCCCAAATGAGTAATCCTCAGGGGGGGATACAGAAGGGATGGACTCCTCCGTATCAGAGTCTTCAAAAGGGGAGTAAGAATGTTCCTGATCATCAGAGTGCTGTGAAATAATGGAGCCCTGATCAGAGGAGGGGGAATCTTCCTCCACTCTAGGCCTTTTGTCCGGAGGGGGCTGAGAACCTCTGATAAGAGTAATTAAATCCTCAACCATTTTAAGCATCTGTTTCTTAGGCATGGGGTCTGGAGATGGACCCTGTGTAGCTGGTCTCTTAAGAGTGCATGGTTGCTTTAGACTTTGTGAAAGCCTTGATGGAGAAAGAAGAGGAAGGTCTGAAGACACCTTGAGTGGAGGTGGACCTGTCCACATTCTGAGTTTCAACGCCAATAGTGGCTTCGGTATCTGTAGTCGGGGTGTGGGCCGAGGAGCCTGGGACCTCGGGTACAGGAGACACCGTCAAAGAAATGTCGGTGGTCAGGGGCTGCGTAGGTGCCTCGCTGGGAACCGGACCACGTGTAGTCGGCTTTGGCGTGGTGTCGGTAGAGGCCGCGGACCTCATGTTTCGGTCCTTGTCTTTGCGTTTTTTAGACAAAACCGGAGTCGGAGTATCTGACGACATAGTATAGTTAAATGCTTTACCAAAATAATGCTGGGCGAACTCCGCCCGACGCTTAATAGTGCGTTTGTTAAATGTAGCACAAAAGCGACAGACCGAGACGTCGTGGTCTGGGCCTAAACAAGGTATACAGAGGGAATGGAAATCCTTATGCGGTATTTGCTTCCCACAAGAAATACAATTATTAACTTTGTCTGACATCGGTCTGAGGCAGGAAAAGTTTCCCCAACGGGGTACTTAGCTTTTAAGAAGACTTCGGTTTCCAAATTTTTGTAATCTCAGGAGCTGGCCGACCGGCACTTGTGAACTGCTTCTGCTTCGGGCACCACGCGGCAAGAAAGACTGAAGAAAATGGCGTTGGCTGGTTCCTTTATACCCCTGTCGCACTGACGTCAGGGAAGAAGCGATGACAACCGACGCCGGACCTAGACTTTGGAATTCGGCCGACCGAGGACTCGCCTGACGGCAGGAGAGCCCATCTGTTATGACTGCAGCTGTATGCACGATGAACATCCCCTGGACAGAGAAGGGGTTTGAAAGCTATCAAGGCGTGCTGCACAGCCATCATTCCCTTTTTGACTGATGTGCAGAGGGATTTGCTGTGTGCTCCATTGGACCTGTATGCACCTGCCATCCAGGTGTGCACCCCAAGCATAGTCTGATGCGCCTGTGGTGAGGGTCTGGGCAGTGGGGGTGGGGAGAAGAGCAGTCCCTCGTTGTGGGAGCATGCTATTGCCCACCAAAGAAATTCCTTTCTGAGGCAAGAAATTATAGGTAGAAGAGTTTCCAGGTCTTGAGAGTGTTGACACCAAAGGCTCTTTAGGTACCACTGAAGCTTCCTCATATGCAGTCTGGCATATGGAATGAGTAGTATGCAAGATGCCATTAACCCCAGAGCTTGCAGGATCTTCCTTGCAGATAGCTTGGGTCTGATGTCTAGTTGAGAGAAGTAGGCCGTCAGGAAAATTTGTTTCTCTAGTGTAAGGAATGCCATCTGGGATGCTGTATCCAGACATGCTCCCAGGAAGATTATCCTTTGGGTGGGCACCTGTTTGGATTTCTTTTCGTTGATTGTGTACTCTAGGGAGATCAGTAGGATCTTTACAAAGGCCAGGTGCTTGAGCAGCTTTTCCTGGCTGTCTGCCCGAATAAGGCAGTCATCTAAGTACGGGTAAATCTGAATATTTCTTTGTCTGCAAAAGGCAATGGCTGGAGCCAGACATTTTGCGAAAACTCTGGAAGCAGATATGCCAAAGGGAAGTGCAGAGAACTGAAAGTGTTGAGATCCTCCTCTGAAGCAGAGATATTTCCTGCATGATTCCCTGACAGGAATGTGCAGGTAGGGTTCTGAGATCTAGGGTGGCTAGCCAAGAGTCCTTGGAGAGCATGGGTAGCAGCTGCTGGAGGGTGAGCATTTTGAATTTTGGGATCACCAGGAAAGTGTTTAGAATGGATAGATCGAGGATGGGGTGCCAGGTGTCTTCTTTTCTGAGTACCAGAAAAAATCTGGAATAGAAGCCTTGGCCTATATGTTCTGCAGGAACGTGCTTTACTGCCTCATAGAGAGCAGGGAAAGAATTTGCTTTTGAGCCTCTGCCCATTGATTTGGTGGTAGATTTGGGAACCCTTCTGGGGTTGAATGGGCGTGGAAGGAAAATTTGTATCCCAGAGACACAATGTTCAGAACCCATTGGTCTTTGGTAATGGTGGCTGAGGTGCTTGAGTGAAAGAGTTTTCCTCTTAGGGGTAAGTGAAGGTGGGCAGTGGGTGGGGGAGGAGGAAGTGAGTCAATGAGTTCTTACCATAAGGTGGTGGCTTAGAACCCCCTGGTTTTGAAGTGGAGGTAGTCCACTGCTTAGATCGCTGCATTCCCTGGGGCTGCTGTTGAGGGGGAGGGGTTCAGCAGGGCCTAGGCTGGGCCGGTTTACTCGGAGCAGGAAAGGACCAGTGCTTGGAGGGACAATGCCCGCTGAATCTAGGGAGCTGGACCTGCAAGAAATCCTTAATTATTTGCATAGATTTTACTTTTTCTTACATCTTTAAGACATTCTGTCTTAGTACCAAATAAGTTATCTTTGTGCAAGGGGGCATCCAACAATTTAGATATGACATGGCCTGACAGGGTCTTTCCTTAAGCCATGGATGTCTTCTAATGACAGATCCAGTGACTGCTGCCCTGCAAGAAGGTTCTAGGGCGTCAAAACCACAGTGCAAAGCGTGTTTAGTTACTTGACTTGCAAAATGCATTAAGTCTTGTAAATCTTTAGATTCTGCCCAAGCAGGAAAGGAAGCCCTTTTTGTTTAAGGAGTTCCAAGATATGTTGCTGAAATTTCAGCATATGGAACTGACAATTTAGTGCCCTGATAGCAAGAGTAGCTGAGGTGTATACTTTTTACCCAATCTGTCCAATGCTCGGGAATCCCTGTTTGAGGGGGGTGGGATTCTTAGCAGTGGTTGTTTTAATCCCTTTAGGCTCTTGAGAAATGACCTCATGGTCAGCTGTTGGATTTTTAAAAAGATATTTGATAGAGTCAAGTCTCTATAGTACCTGTCTGTTTTCTGGGCGCAGGAGGTAGGGCATCAGGAATCAAGTTGGATTTAAGGAAAACATCCTCCACAACATCCAGGACTGGGGGGATGGCCAAGGATCTGTGCTGCGGAAGATCTAGGAATTCCCCAAGTTTCTTTTTAGACTGAAGGTAGTCCTGACTCTCCCACTGGAAATACTCCCTTAAAGTATGCAGGGTTTCCCCAAAGGAAAAATCCTCTGGGGGAGAGGCTGAAGGAATGGAGTCTTGTGCATCAGAATCCTCATAAGTGGAAAGGGGTTGCATGTCTTCATAGTCAGATGCATTAGATTCATCTGACTCTTGCCCAGACAAAACTATAGGGGACAGATCTCTCTTCCTTTTGAAGGGGATGGCTTAGCTTCCCCTGATCAGCATGATAAATGCTTAAAATGGCAGAAGACCTTGAGACTGAGGCAAGGTAGCAGGCGCCTTAGAGTGGGTCGTCTGTTTCTTGGGTGTGGTTCAAACCCTGGGCCTAAGAAACTGTCATTTCTGAAAGAATGGTAATCGCGAAAAAAGACCTCGGTTTGTGCAGAGATTCGGTAGTGCGAAGGACTTCCTTAGAAGCCGGTGCCTGCTCAGCAGCTCCAGACCCATCCAAGGTAGAGACGACCACAGGATCCTTAGTCAAAGAGTTTTGCGGCATACTGGACTCTGAAAGGGTATCGGTAGTGGCCTGCGAATCAAGTGAACTGGGCATCAGGGGCTGTGAAAGCGCCTCACTGAGGACCAGAGGACTGACGACTTGCTTAATGGAAGTATCATCGGTTGGTTCGGACTTGTGCGGTCTTGTCTGTCTTTATCTTTAGGTTTTTTTCAGAAGAGTTGTTGTCAGATGGCTTACCGAAGCCATATTGGAATTTGAGGACTGTAAACGAAAATATCTGGCTACAATAAGGACCCGACAACAGATAGTTCTGGAATTGAGCAAAGCACCGAAGCGATAACAGGGGACGTTGTGGTCTGGGCCCAAATAAGTGACGCAGTAAGAGTGGAAGTCTCGGTGTGGTATTTGCTTTCCACAGGCTTGACAATTAATGTTCTCTGACATCGGTTAGTGCAAGAAAAATTGATCCCCAACAGGGTACTTAACTTTAAAAGACTTCCAACTTCAATTCAGAGATGAAAACTCGGGTAGCGGCCGACCGTCACTCATGCAAACTGCTTCTGCTTCGGCCTCCACAGCAAGAAAGACTAATGTAATGGCATCGGCTGCCTTACTTTATACTACTGATGACCTGACGTCAGTCCTCAAGTGGCAGCAGCCAATGCAGAAATACTAAGTCTCTGGTATTTGGGCCGGCCGAGGGCTACCCTGGCAGGGATAACCCAAATGTCCGGGGTCACACCCAGCTCTGCCGAACCCACTCCTGAGGATGGAGCCTCAAGCATGATCAGTGCAGACAAAACTCCCAGCACAGAGGACAGAACCAAAAAAACACTCGGAACCGTGCCACGAACCGAAGAGTCTGCAACCCAATCATGGGATTGAGGAAGGACTGGTTCAGCAGGAACAGAGGACCAAATGGACGGCTCTGAAGCCTCAGTGAGGTCGACTACAGGTGCCAAGATGGGGGGGTTCCAAAAAGGACATTGAAGCCGGAGGCTTTGGAACTGGAATGGTCAAAGGAGGAGAATAGGATGGAGTCCGTGAAGAAGTCAACCAAAGTCCTGCAGAAGGATGGGTCCTGGAAGGTGTGGGTATGCCCATGGCTGCCAACAGCTGGTCCACAAGACACACCACATCAAGTTCTGAAAGGCAACTGGTGGATCTACTGGATATTCCCGACGGAGAATCAGGTCAATCTAGCAACAGGCTATACGCTTGGCCTAGAAACGGGTCTATGGACAGAGAGTATCTGGTCTGTGGTGTGGACTCTACCGGCACCAACGTCTCAAGTTTGGAGACGGGAATCAGCGGGGTCATATCTATTCTTGTTGGAGCAGTAGAAGAGCTCGATGCCGAAAGGGAACTCTGAGCCGATACTGGAGGTTCAATCGTCATTGCAGAGATCGGCATCGAATGTGTGCACTGTGCCGAAGTAGGCGAGGTGAGATCTACAGTCAATGCTGGAGACTGTATCGGAGCCGAAGCTGGCGCCGATATAGTAATAGTCGTAGTACCTAGAACAGGCAAAGTTATTGCCAACGAGGTAGATTTATGCTCCGAAGAAAGTTTTTGCACTTTAGGTTTCACAGACTTACCCTGGTCACCCGAGGGAAAAGAGGGAACCAAACGGGGCATTTTCTTATCCTTCCTAGGAGGGATTGAGACGCACACCGCAGAAAAGGCTTCTTGCATGAATGAGGCAATTGTCTAAGTAACGGTAAATTTGAATTCCTTTTGTCCTGCAGAAGGCCATCACCAGGGCTAGACATTTTGTGAAGACCCTAGGTGCGGTAGATAAGCCAAAGGGCAGAGCACAGAATTGAAAGTGCCTCAAACCTGTTCTGAAGCACAGTAACCTTGTGTGCGACTTCTCTATGGGGACATGAAGGTATGCATATTTTAGATCTAAAGTTACTATGAAGGCAAGGGGGAAATTAAGGGGACTACATTTTGTGGAGTTAGCATTTTGAATTCTGGGACCTGTACGAATCGTTTGCACATTGACAGGTCTAGAACTGGCCTCCAGGTATCTTCTTTTCTGGGAAATAAAGCTCATGTGGAGTATGGCCAATAGAAGCATGACAATCATAAATGCCAGCCACACCAAAATCCTGAAAAATTCCCTTGTAGACATCTGGCTTTGATTGGAAATACTTCGAACATGTCTACTTTGTCTGAAGGACAAAAAACTCTCCCCATGGCAGACTGACAGACATCCCAGGAAAACAATTACCTGAGAAAGTATGACAGAGGTTTTCTTGTAAGTCGATTTGAAAACCTAGACTGAGTTAAAGATTGTGAACAGCTGCTAAAGACTCTTGACAACTGGGAAAAAAGTTTGTGAAGACAAAGTCTCAAACAAGAAATTACTGGAGTAAAACATTTTGTAAACACCTTTGGTGAAGTGGAAAGTCCAAAGGATAAGACAGAGAACTGATCATGTGCACCAGACACAGAAATGCTTAAACATCTGAACTGTTTGTCAATGGGAATATGACGGGCATTATTTAGGTCTAGTTTTACCATGAAAGCTAGCAAAGGAAGCCAAGGGAAATAACACTGAAGATAACTTTCTGAACTTTGGTACCTGGAAAGAAAGATTTTGAAAGGGAAGGCCTTAGCACAGGCCTCTGATTTCTTTCCCCTCTTTGGTACAAGAAAAATCATTCAATAAAAACCTGTGTCCATCTGGCAGGTAGGCATCGGTTCTACTAATTTCTGAAAAAAGCAATTAATTCAGAACTGGAAAGCACAGGGAGAGTTTACTGGGCAAGGATGAATCCCCTGGAAAGAAAGTACAATTGTGTACACTTATCATAAATTTAGAAGTTAGAGTGTACTCACATATGGGTTATCCGGCTCCCGGTAGCACTCGGCCCGAATACCAGAGTCCTTGGTATATGATGTCGCTGCCACGGGTTGTAAAATGGATGTCAGTACGTCAAGTATAAAAGGAGGCAGCCAACGCCATTTCCTCAGGTTTTTTTTGCCTTAACTGTCAGGAGCCTCCAAAAGAAGGCTATATGGTAGCACCCTGGACCCGTCATACAAAAAATAAAAATCTATAGTCTGTGCCTTAGGAAAAAAGGGGGAATGGAGGGTGGGAAAAGTACAGTTGTGTACACTTACCATAAATGTAGATGTTTGAGTGTATTCACTGTTGCAGTCATTAAATTTGGGTAATCTGCTGGCAGGTTGCCCTCAGTCAGCCTGAATAACAAAGTATTGGGTCCTGCGTCGGTTGCTGTCTCCTCTTCCATAACGTCAGGCGTATAAAACATGCAGCAGACACCATTTTATTCAGTTTTTCATGTCCCAGATGTCAGGTGCCCCCCAAATGGGGAGCAAAAAAAAAAAAAAATATATATATATATATATATATATATATATATATATATATATATATATATATATATATATATATATATATATATATATATATATATATATATATATATATATCGTGCACACATACATACACACACCCCCATACATATATATATATATATATATATATATATATATATATATATATATATATATATATATTTATATATATACAACTGTACTATGTTCTTTGTGTTTCACTGTTGCAGTCATTACACTTGGGTAGAATCTCAAAGCTATGGATGGGAGGATGGAACTAAACAGCATTAGGAGCGGCTATAAGGCCCTGCAGAACTGCAGTGGCAAAGCCTGCCCTGGATTTGGAGAAGAGAAGCAAATGATAATGCTTTGTGAAGGAATGAACAGAGCTCCAAGTAGCAGCTTCTAGAAAGTCTTTGGTTGGAACCCCTATGAGAAAAGCTGCTGAAGTAGAGGCAGCCCTGGTGGAATGTGATCTGATTCCCTTGGGCACAGGTTTACCATGGTGCAAGTAGCAGACATGAATGCAGTGGCTTATCCACTTAGAAATAGTTTGCTTTGATATAACCTTCCCCTCTGACCCTGCAGCAAATGCTACCAGTACTTGCTCAGACTTTCTTAGAGATTTGGTCCTGTTTAAGTAGAATCTTAGTTGCCTGTGTACATCCAATGAATGCAGAATCTGCTCCTCCTTGTTCTGTGGATTTGGGTAAAATGTTGGCAGGTGAATGGTCTGGTTAAGAGCCACACTGGATACCACCGTAGGCATAAAAAAGGACTGGTCCTGAGGGACACCCTGTTCGAGTAAAATATAATAAAAGGCTCCACTGCCATGAGAGCCTGTAGTTCTGAAACCCTTCTTGCTGAAGTGGCTGCCAAGAGAAAAGCTGTTTTCCAAGACAGAAATTTTATATCCGCAGTAGCTGCTGGTTCAAAAGGAGGCAGGGTGAGTTTTTACAGCACAAAAATTGAGGTCCCATGCAGGAGTTGGTGATGATCTGGGAGGTCTTAAAATTTTTTAAGCAGAGGATGAGGAAAGAAGGGAGTCTATGTGTTGTAATGAGCCGAAATATCAGAGGCATGGATTTTTATTGAAGAAAAAGATAGGCCCTTGTCAAGCATCTCAGTCAAATATTGTAAAATCTGAGGAATATTGGGCTTTGCTGTGTCTGTTCTTTGTGCTTGGTCCAAGCACAGAATCTCTACCATTTATCAGCATAAGATTTTCTAGTACTAGGCCTTCTAGCTTCCAAAATGACATCCATCACAGATTTACTGAGAGGAGGCGTTGGAATAATTAATTGATCAGCCATGCTGCAAGATTCAGAGTTTGGAGTTGAGTGTGCAGAATTTGATTGTTCTGCTGAGACAGTAGATGAGGTATTTGAGACAAGTACCATGAAGGAAGTTGTGACATATTCCTTAGAAGTGGGTACCAGTGTTGGCGAGGCCAGTCCGGAGCAACTAGGATCATTTTTGGTTTTTCCTGTCTGACTTTTAGTAAGACCTTGGAGAGTAGAAGCAGAGTGGGAAAGGCATAGACTTTCCATGCTTTTTTGTGATGAGTTCTTGTGTAGAATTTGTTCAACTGATAATTTTGGGAAGAGGCAAATAGATCTATGTCTGGGCTTCCCCATTTCTGTGTTAACATGCTGAAGACTTGTGGATCCAGTTTCCATTCGTGCGGGTCCATACGATTTCTGCTTAGGTCTGCCAGAGTATTTTGTTTTCCTGGCAGGAATTGAGCTTGAAGACGTATTTGGTAAGTCAAGGCTGTGTTTCACAAGGCCATGACTAGTCTGCAAAGGGGGGTAGGAATGTGTAACCCCTGCTTGTTTATGTACCACATAACTGTGGTGTCGTCTGTGTTTATCAGTAGTTGTCCTGGATGAAGCAAGTCCTTGAAGGCTGTCAGAGCATTCTGAACAGCTAGCATCTCTTTCTGGTTGATATGCAGATGCATTTGGTTTGGGCTCCATTTGCCCTGAATGCATCTCATCGCCAGGTGGGCCCCCCAAGCATAGTCTGATGTATCTGTAGTTAGGGTTTAGGTGGCAGGGGGTAGAGTGAATGACGGTCCCTTGTTTTGGTGACATGTCTCTGCCCACCAAAGAAACTTCTGCTGTAGGCAGGGAATGAGAGGAATCATTGTTTCCAGACTGTGACAATATTGACTCCATAAGCTTTTTAGGTACCATTGAAGTTTCCTCATATGCAGTCTCGCATATGGAATGAGTAGAATGCAGGACGCCATGAACCCCAAAGCCTGCAGAATTCGTCTTGCAGACAACTGGGTTTTTGTTGTCATTTGTTTGAAGTATGTTGTCAGTTGCCTTTGTTTGTCTGGCGTAAGGTAAGCCATCTGGGCAGTTGTATTCAAGCTTGCACCCAGGAATGTAATTATTTGAGAGGGTACCAGTTGTGATTTCTTTTCGTTTATGGTGTACCCAAGGCATGCTACAAGCCTTTTTACAAATGCCAGATGTTGAAGAAGAGTGTCCTTGTCCTCTGCTTGAATGAGACAGTCTTCCAGATAAGGGTAAATTTGTATGCTTCTTTGTCTGCAGAATGCAATTACTAGTGACAGACACTTTGTAAAGACCCTGGGTGAATAGATAAGCCAAAGGGCAGTACAGAGAATTGGTAATGCAAAAAACTTGCTTTGAAGCGGAGGTATCTTCTGCATGATTCCCTTATTAGGATATGCAGGTATGCCTCTTTTAAGTCAAGTTACTAACCAAGCATTCCTGCCTAGCATAAGCAGTAGCTGTTGTAAAGTCAGCATTTTGAATTTTGGAATGTCCAGGAATGTGTTCAAAATCGATAAGTCCAGTATTGGATGCCATGAATGGCCTTGCCTGGGTACCAGGAAAAGTCTTGAATAAAAACCTTGTCCTTTTTCCTTTTCTGGTACCGGTTGAAATAGCCCCCATATCCATGAGGGACATGACTTGTTTCTCGGCCTCTGCCCACTGGTTTTGGGGCAGATCCGGCCATCCGTTTGGAAGTGGCAAAGTATGGAAATGAAATCTGTACCCCTGGGATACTATGTTTATTACCCACTTATCCTGGGTAATTAAGTGCCAATTTTGAGCATGAAGTGCTAGTTTTTCCCCCAAGGGGCTGCCAAAAGATAAGTGCTTAGTAATGGTAGAGGAAAGTCATTGAGACTGCTTACTGTAGGGTTGTGCTTTGTTTCCTCCAGTTTTGGAGGTGGAGGCACCCCATTGCTTTGACCTGTAAGAACCCTGTGATTGGTATCTGGAGCCTTTTGAGCGCCTGGATTTGCTTTGAGTGGCTCTGTTGGACACAGGAAAGGACCAATTTTAGTAGGCCAGTGTCTACTGAACCTGGGTGGCTGCACTTGCAAGAAATCTTTTACAGTTTGCATAGATTTAACTGTCTTCCATTTTCTTTAAAACCTCTTCTGCCATATTACCAAAAAGAGTACCATGCTGCAAAGGGGCATCCAACAATTTGGCTTTTACATGATCAGGCAGATTTTGCTCCTTGAGCCAGGCATGCCTTCTAATCACAGATCCAGTAACGGCGGCCCTACAAGAGACCTCCAAGGAATCAAAACCACATTGCAAAGTATGCTTTCCAACCTGTTCTGCTAAATGCAATAATTCCTGTAACTCTATTTTCCACACAATAAGAAATCACCATCAGTTTCTGTTTCAGTAAGCCCATAACATGCTGTTTATATTTAAGCATATGAAACTGGCAGTTTAAGGCCCTGATTGCCAAGGTTGCAGACGTATAAATGCAGGACTCAAGACTTTGTTAATCAGGCCGACTGAGGGCAACCTGCGAGCAAATTACCCAAATGTAATGACTGCAACAGTGAAACACGAAGAACATATGAACTGATCTGAAAGACTTAGTTCTGTCAAGAAAGTACCAAAGTTGTCTGTAGACATCCAAGGTATGGAGTACCTGTTTTCCCTTATTTTTAGGTTCAGGAAAGAAAACAGGGAAATGGATAGCTTGGGTTAATGTAAACTCTGATACCACTTTAGGCATAAAAAGAGGGTTAGTTCTGAAAGAATCTCTGGGCAAAATGAGATAGGGTTACTCACTAGAACAGCTTGCAAATCAGATACCTTTTTGCAGCACTCAGAACAGTCAATAAAACCATTTACCATTCTAAAAACCTCAAGCCAGTCAAGTTAGCTGGTTGAAATGGAGCAACTGTTAGCTTCTCTAACATAAAATTAAGTTTCTAAGGAGGGATCAATGGTTGTCTTGGAGGCCTCTTATGCAAAACCCCTTTAAAAATAATTTTGACATGAGAATCCAATGAAAGAAAAGAATCCATGGGCAAATATGCTGAAATGGCTGACAAACCTTAAAGGAATAATAAAAAAAAAAACAGTGGACAAGTTGCCCTGAATGGGTGATGGTTCTGTTGCGGACTCCACATAGAAAACATTTCCCATTAGCGAATATACAAGTTTTTTTTATAGTAGCAGGCTTTCTTGCCTCCATTAGTACTTGCTGCACATCCTCAGTAAACAGCTGTCTAAAAGACATTAAGACCCTACCAACCAGGCCATTCAACTAAAGCTGATTATGGTCAGGATCCAACAGACACCCCTGATCTTGTGACAGAAGATCTATTCTTTGAGGAAGCTTGTGGTAATTGCCCGTGGTTATTTCCAAATGAAAGGCAGAAGGGAGTTACCATAATGATCTTGCGGGATTACTTCTGAATCTTCAGAAGTACCCTGAATATATGTGGAAGGAGTGCAAAAGCACACTGGAACATTTTTGTCCAAGGAAAAGAAAAGGCAGGTGTCTTCCAGGCCGTCATGCATGAAGTCCTGGACCAAATCTTGCCAGCTGATTGTTCAGACAGGAGACAAACAGTTCTACTTGAGGAACTCTTCATAGATGGATCAAATCTTGGAAGACCGATGATCTAGTTTCCATTTGTGAAGGTCTGCCCTTGCCATGATTAGTTTGAGTGCCTCACAATGTTGCTCAGAAGGAATACAGGATGCCTGCAGAGTGAGACTGTGCTGTTAAGCTATATCCCAAGCTAACAGGGTTCATAGGTTGGTACAAGGCTATTGGCCCTAGTGTCTATACAATTCCCCAGATATTTCTTCCCACAATATTTACTTCCCTGGAACCCTGTCTAGCAGGGCGACTGATGTGATCCCCGGGGTGAATTTCCTACCTCCCATCCAATCGTCAAGGTTCCTTTTGAAGAGGGCCAAGGAGGCGGTCTGCTTGACACGTAAGGGCAGTCTATTCCAGAGTATGGGGAGTCTCTGGGTCAGGAACTTATCCCTCCAGCATGTTTTGTTCAATGTGATGACACGGTTTAGATCCCTGGAGCGTGTGGCTCTGAAGGATTGGGATTTCTTTAAGTGGAGCATGTTCAACAGCTCAGGGTTTGACATGGCCTTGTATGTTAAGCAGAGATCACCTCTGAGTAGACAATATGCCACAGAGTATAGCTGGAGTTTTTTTTAGACGGTCAGCATAGGGCATCTGCTTTAGGCCTGTGATTCTTTTACTGAGGTATTTCTGCGGCCATTCCATCTGTTCTAGATGTCTTGTGAGGTACATACCAAATGGGGCATTGTACTCTATAATATGTCTAATGAGGGACGAGTACAGTGGGACAATGACTTCCTTTTTTCTGGATGAAAAGCCCTTAGTGATGAGGTGCGTCACATAGAAGGATTTCCTGACTGTTGTGGCGATGTGGTTAGCGAAGGTGAAACCACTGTCCACCTATGTCCCCAAGTCTCTCATCACACTTTCGGTGTTCAGTATACTGCCACATATGTGGTAATTCATGGGTACATGATTTTCCCCAAAGGGGATAACTATACATTTCTTGGCATTAAGCTTGAGCCCATGGCTCTGGCACCAAGCACCTGTTTCTGTAAGGCCCTTTTGCAGAATATCAACATCATTTGGGGATTCAATAATGGCTCCCAGTTTGCAGTCATCTGCGAATTTTGTTAGCCAGAGTCCCTTAGTGTTGGCCTGTACTTCAGCGAAGTAGATGCCAAACAAGAGCGGTCCCAGGACTGAACCCAGAGGTACTCCACTTGTCACTTGTCAGGAGCTGGATTTAGAGTCGGCTACTTTTACAGTCTGGGTACTGTCAGTAAGCCAGTTGGCAACCCATTGAGTGACATAGGGATTTATGCCCAGCTTAGTACATTTATCTATGATTCCAGAGCGGAGGATGGTGTTGAAGGCCTTGGCGAAGTCCAGATAGGCTTTGTGGACCCACTTTACCCTCGTCCACAGCTCTGGAGACTGATTCGAAGAAGTCAGTCAAGTTCAGGAGATAAGATCGGCCCTTCAAGTACCCGAACTGGGTGGGGTCCAGTGTTTGAAGGTTGCCAATGTCTTCGTTTACAAGTTCCATGAAAATGTGTTCCATGCCTTTGCAGATAGTACAGTTTTGTACCTACCATAAATGTAGATGTTCGAGTGCTCATACAGCTGCAGTCATTACAGATGGGTTATCCTGCCGTCAGGCGGGTCCTCGGTCGGCCGAATTCCAAAGTCTAGGTCCGGCGTCAGTTGTCGTCCCTTCTTCCCTGACGTCAGTGCGGCAGGGGTACAAAAGAGGCAGCCAACGCCATTTTCTTCAGTTTTTCTTGCCCCAGATGTCAGGTGCCCCAAGGAAGGAAGGCAAAATGAAGTAATGCAAACATGCAAAATAGAATAATCAAAAAACAGTAGTAGCAAGCAAATACACCACAAGAGAATACCCCAAATAGGTTGTATGATAAGGTGTTTGTCATAAGGCCTGTCCTAAGAGGGGACGGAGGGGGGTAACCTGGACTGCAGCTGTATGAGCACTCGTACATCTACATTTATGGTAGGTACAAAACTGTACTATGTTCATCGTGCATACAGCTGCAGTCATTACAGATGGGAAGAATCCCAAAGCTACGAAAGGGTGGTAGGCACTAAGTGGAACTAGGAAGAGCGAGGATGCCCTGCAAGACTGCTATGGCAAAACCCGCTCTAGATTTAGAGTATAGTGGAAGGTGATAGTGCTTGGAGAAAGTGTGCACTGAACTCCAAGTGGCTGCTTCCAAAATGTCCTTGGTAGGTACCCCCCTGAGGAAAGCTGCAGAGGTAGCTGTGGCCCTGGTGGAGTGGGATCTGATGCATGCAGGCACAGTTTTTCCATGAAATGAGTAACAAAAGCGTATGCAGTGGGCTATCCATTTTGAAATTGTCTGTTTGGAAATAGCCTTTCCTTAAGCAACTGTAGCATAGGACACAAAGAGTTGCTCGGATTTCCTGAATGGCTTTGTCCTGTCCAAATAATAACAAAGTTGTCTGTGAATGTCCAAGGAATGTAGTAGTCTTTCCCCTTTGTTTTGTGGATTTGGATAAAAGGTAGGTAAGTGGACAGTCTGATTCAAAGCCACACTGGATAATACCTTTGGCATAAAGGTAGGGTTGGTTCGTAAGGAAACTCTGTCCTGATGGACTTCATCTTCCTCTCTTAAAACCTAGTTGCCTCGTGGTTTGGGCGTCTTTTCAGGCTTGTTGGCTGTTGGTGAAGCACCCCCCAAGAGGAAAAAACGCTGAGAGAAGAAGGGAGCCACTTTTGAGATTTTAAATATTTTTTCTCTGTTTATTTGCTAAGTTTTTCTGCATAGCTGCCTAGCTTGAGCATTTTCTGGCTTGTTAAACTTGATTTCTGTATTAGTAGCTGTATTTAGAGCACAACCAAAAGCTGTTTGCTGAATTTCCTGTTTGCACTTAATTTTAAATCGTTTTTTTCTTAAAACTTGCATATTTTCTGTCCTTGACCTAGCACTCTTGTGTGGGGTCATTTACTGCACTGTTATAACTTGATATTACTTGTGAACCTCTGCTATCTCTGTAAAAACAAAAACAAAAAAAAAAAATCTTGCTTTTTCCCACTTTTCTGAGAGTTAAAAAGTTCAGTTACAGGCTTGCTGTTCCTGAACTGTTTGAAAGTTTCTGAGAGGCCATTTTGCTTGGGCTGAAGGAGGGTATCTCTGTTGATCAGTGGCAGTGACTAACATTGAGCAACTTCCCTGCCCCCCCGTAGAGGTGGTTACTGACTTGAAACTGTAGTTTTATTTTCCCTTTTGGGTCTATTCCTGCTTCTTTCCAGCCCCTGCTATCAAGCACGCTTTAACGTGCTTTAGCGGAGTTGCCACTAGAGCAGCATCGGGCAGCTGGTTAAACAAGGTTAAACTCTTTCTGGCTCCAGAAAGTCTGTTCTTCAATTTTTCCCTTAGAACTGCTCTGTTAGGAACCTAAACAGTTTACACCTACACTAAAAAGTGCAGCACTTGTTCCAAATAGCTTTTTCTTCTCAAAAAGCTCAGCACTTGTCTTATAAGCATATCCCTTGTCTTATAAGCATTCTCTTAGCAGGTCAAGCACTCCCCTGCTAAGCCCACAACTTTTCTGTCTCATACCAACTCATAATTCTTTCTAGCATGTCGAAGGGTCAGATGCTGGCGTCCTCTCCTGCCCAGTTAGTGAATCTGGGAATTCTGAGACAATGTTACAATTGCCTCATGTACACGGACAACCCTCTCCTCCTCCCACGCATCACTAACATTTGTGAGAGATGCCGCTATTTAGCCAGACTGGAGGCTGAGCTCTCTCAACTCATAACTGGCAAGACCAGGCAGGAGGAGAAGGCAACTACACACACCACAATACCAGTCTCACATAACTCAACCACACCACTGAATCAAACACATAAACACACTAAGACATACTCGGAGGCTCTGAGTAAAAATTTACCTAAACAGTCCAAAGCAGACACCCAAGCAACTGCAAACTCAATACACCACACAAACAACACACAAACAACAAAATCAGTGTGCAAAGCAGTCACTGCCCTTAAGGCCAAATACAACACCAAACATACTTGTCATAGGTGACTCCATAGTCAGACACACTGACGTCCCGCTCACCAGACTGAGTAAGGAGGACGACACAGTAAGCTGCCTGTCGGGTGCTAGAATCCGCCACATAACACAAGCACTCAGGTCTCTCAACAGCAGGTACAAGTACGACTCAGTCATTGTCCACGCTGGTGTCAACGACCTGAGACGTACCTCCTTGGACTACATGAAAAGAGACATTGAGGAGCTCTCTGATTATGTAGCCCAGGCAGGTATGACCCTGACCTTGAGCAGTATCCTACCTTCACCTAGAATGATGCCACAATACAGTGATAAGATGATCAGCTTTAATAATTGGCTTAAATTCTGGTGTCATTCAAAGGGGATCCAATGTCTGTCTGCCTGGGATGACATGCTGGACAAGCCACGCTGCTTCGCAAGGGACGGCTTGCACCTGTCACCCCTAGGCTTCCGGATATTGGCAAAGGCTCTTGCCACCCCCATAGTGCCTTCTTTAGGCAAGGCTCAAATTCTAAACCTACCACCCTAGAACACAAAAAGTAAAAAACTAAGGGTAATGCTGCTCAATGCCAGAAGTCTCAATCTCAAGATGCACGCACTCGAGGCCCTTCTCAGTATGGAGAACATCGATGTCTGTGCTGTGACAGAAACCTGGTTCAAGGCTCCTGAGAGCACCCCAGCACTATCAGGTTTCACCTCATATCATGTGTTCCGGCCCCAAAATCCGGACAACACCAAGAAAGGAGGGGGGGGTGTCCATATTCATAAAGGACACTCGCACCTCAAGGTTGGTGGCAACGCACGATGCATTGGAGACCATCCAGGTGCAATTAACGATAGGCAAGACTGCTCTGCAATTTGTAGCATGTTACAGGCCACCCTCTCAAACTCAGGAACCTCACATGGCCTTCCTGAAAACAATGGAGGGGATAAATATAATATAGACTGGGAACACTACTCAAGCCCAAACACTCTAGCCCAAAGGTTCCTGGAGTTCATAAACTCAAATGCCATGGAACAACTAGTCACCATCCCCACAAGAGAAGAAAACATACTTGATCTCATCATCACGAACATGGGATCACAATGTTCAACACCAGAAGTATACCCCTCACTGGTGAGATCAGATTATAAACTAATCTCGCTGGAGGTCCTCAGCCCGCTCCCACCTGAAATAAAAAAGACCTCAGTGAAAAACTTCTCAAAAGCCGACTTCACACTTCTAAAAACTAGTGTAGTCTCCTTTAAGGCCCCTGAGCCAGTGGTAAACATTACTCAAACCGCTGAATCACTTACAAATGCCTTCTACCAGCACCTACAGGACTGCATGGATCAGGCAATCCCAAACAAAACTAAGACTCTTTGTACCAAAGGCAAGCGTCCAGTCTGGTGGACCCCAGCCATAAACAAGCTCTACAACAAACGGAGGAAGCTACTACAAGATAGAGCAAAATCCTTGAAAGGTAAGACACCTTTGATCATTATAAGTAAAAAACTAAGAGCTCTCATAAAATCATCCAAGGCAAATTTTGAGAGAAAAATCGCCAAGGACTCAAAAGACAATCATAAGGCCTTCTTTAGCTATGTTAGAAACCTAGGAGGAAACTCCCAGATATGCTCAGAATTAGTTCAAAATGATGTGAAGATTACTGAACCTACACACATTGCCAACATACTGGCTGACAGGTTCAGTGCAAACTTCTCCCCCCCAAAAGGAGAGATATCTATACCAGAGGATTGTAGCCCCCCCAAACATCTCAAACGCCCAGGTGAGAACTGCTCTCTCCAAAGCAAAAACACAGCATCCATGGGACCGGATGGTGTCCCCGGCTGTGTGCTCCATTTAACTCAATGAGGAATTAAACCTGCAGTTAGGACAGCTGTTTAATCTTAGCCTCACCTCAGGATACGTACCCAAGGAGTGGCGCACGCGACTGTGGTCCCACTTCACAAGGACGGTGCCTCCACCGACCCTGGAAATT
Organism: Protopterus annectens; assembly: GCF_019279795.1. Classification (NCBI taxonomy): domain Eukaryota; kingdom Metazoa; phylum Chordata; order Ceratodontiformes; family Protopteridae; genus Protopterus; species Protopterus annectens. Next base: position 1,557,692,110 of record NC_056726.1, read on the forward strand.
ACCGTCCCATTAGCTTGACAAGCCTTATCTGCAAAGCCATGGAGAGGATCATAATGGAACTCATAAATAAAGACATAGGGAACTTGCAGACTTTGGATCCAACCCAGTTTGGCTTTGTCAAAGGCAGATCATGCCTTTTAAACTTGGTTGACTTTTTCAAAACAGTCTCCAAGGCCATTGATGAGGGAAAGGCAGTCCATACAGCCTACCTTGACCTGGCAAAGGCCTTCGACACAATACCCCACTCAGGTATCATCGAAAAACTCATCAGCTTGAATGTAAACCCATACATCACAAGATGGGTTGCAAACTGGCTAAGTGACAGAACCCACAGGGTCAGAGTTGCTGGAGCCATGTCAGACTCAAAGCCTGTCACAAGTGGTGCCCCACAGGGCTCAGTCCTGGGTCCACTCTTGTTCGGCATCTACTTTTCTGAAGTACAAGCAAACACAGGAGGGTTATGGCTGACAAAGTTTGCAGAGGACTGCAAACTGGCCGCCATAGTCGAAAACACATCTGACACAGATATCCTTCAGAAGGGCCTCACAGAAACGGATAACTGGTGCCAGAGCCATGGCCTACAGTTAAATGCCAAGAAATGCATAGTCATACCCTTCGGGAAAAACAAGGTTACCCCTAGCTACCATATAGGTGGCAATCCACTGAGCACAGAAGAAGTCATCAGGGATCTGGGGACCCAGGTTGACAGTAGCCTTTCGTTTGACACTCATGTTGCTAAAGTAGTTAGGAAAACCTTCTACATTACCCACCTGATCATGAAGGGATTCACATCTAGATCAAGGGAGGTCATCGCCCCTGTACTCATCACTCATAAGACCTATGATTGAGTACAATGCCCCATTCGGAATGTATCTGACCCGACACCTGCAGCAGCTGGAAAGGCCCCAAAAGTTCCTCACCAAAAGGATAAAGGGTCTCAAAAATATGTCTTATGCTGCCCGACTGAAAGAACTCCAGCTCTATTCAGTCTCATACTGCTTGCTCAGAGGTGACCTGTGCCTGACATATAAGGCCATGTCAAACCCTGACTTGATGAATATGCTTCACCTCAAAAAATCTAGATCCCTCAGAACCACAAGGGCGGGAGACTTAAACCTTGACACGGTTATTAATAGAACGTGTTGGAGGGACAGATTCATCACCCAGTGACTCCCTATGCTGTGGAACAAAATCCCGGTACATGTGAGGCAGAGCACCTCGCTGGCCTTGTTCAAGAGGAATCTTGACCAATGGATGGGGGATCGCAGATATACCCCAGGGATTACTTCAGTGTCACTGCTTGACAGAGGCACAGCAAAATAATGGGCATAGTTTTATTCAAACTAAAGGGGTGGCGAAAGCCAAATAACTATGGGCTAGGCCATGAGGGCCTGTAGCTCTGAAACCCTGCGTGCTGAGGTGATAGCCAGTAGAAAGGCTGTTTTCCATGACAAGTATTGTAGTTCTGTTGAAAAGGCTGGCTCAAAGGGAGGAAGGGTCAGCTTTTCCAATACGAAGTTGAGGTCCCAAGCAGGGACTGGTGGTTTCCTTTGGGGTTTTACATTTTTTGCCCCTCTGAGGAACTGCCTTAAGAGAGGATGTGAGAATAAAGGAGGATCTGTGTTGTATTGTGCAGAAATGGCTGAAGCGTGGATCTTGATGGAGGAGAAAGAAAGTCCACTGTTTAACATCTCAGCTAGGTACTGTAAAATTTGAGGTACATTTATTACCCAGGGATTCTGGCCCTTTTCTTGATTCCAGGCACAAAATCGTTTCCATTTGGCGGAGTAGGCTTTTCTAGTAGAAGGTCTTCTGGCCTCCAAGATGACATAATGCACCTCCTTGGAGAGGAGAGTCTGTTGGGAGATCAAGGAATTCTCCATGCAGCTAGATTTAGGGTTTTGAGCTGGCTGTGAAGGGTTTTGTAGCTGTGCTAGGACAACAGAAGAGGGACTAGAGGTAGGATCCATGGTGGGGAATGTGTCAGGCTCTTCAGGAGCGGATACCAGTGTTGTCTTGGCCAGTCTGGAGCAATGAGAATCATTTGCAGCCTCTCTGCTCTGGCTTTTAATAGAACTTTGGGCAGCAGAGGAAGAGGCGGGAAGGCATAAACTGTCAATGTTGTCCAATTGAAAGAGAGTGCGTCCACTTTCCAGGCCTGTGGATGATGGGTCCTTGAACAAAGTTTTTCAACTGGTGATTTGTGTGGGTAGCAGAGAGATCTATGTTTGGCTGTCCCCATGCCTGAGTTATCTTTGTGAAAACTTGAGGATGCAACTTCCATTCGTGTGGATCTGTCATATTTCTGCTTAGGTTGTCTGCCAGTGTGTTCTCCTTCCCTGGCCGGAATTGTGCCTGTAGTTGGATTTGCAATTCCAGTCCTGTGTTCCATAGGGTCATGGCTTGCCTGCACAGGGGGTATGAATGAGTTCCCCCTTGTTTGTTTATGTACCACATCACTGTGGTGTTGTCTGTCCTTATCAATAGCTGGCCTGGATGCAGTAGGTCTTTGAAGGTCATAATAGCATTTTGCATGGCTAGCATTTCCTTTTGGTTGATGTGTAGGTGCTTCTCTTTTTGGGACCATTTTCCCCCGAATGCACTGTTCTGTCATGTGTGCTCCCCAGGCGTAGTCTGAGGCATCTGTTGTGATGATTTGAGTTGCTTGAGGTACACAGAAAGGGAGACCTGTGTTTCTTTGGCATTCGTGAGCCCACCACAAAAATTCCTTTTGAAGGCATGGAATGAGTGGTATAATTGTTTCCATAAGTTTTTTAGGTACCATTGAAGTTTCCTCATATGCAGCTTTGCACATGGGATTAGTAGGATGCAAGATGCCATGAATCCCAGAGCCTGCAGGACTTTCCTTGCAGTTAGCCTGGTGAAAGTTGCCATTTTGCTGAAGTATTGAGACAGTTGCCCTTGTTTGTCTGGCGTGAGGTAGGCCATCTGGGTGGTTGTATTCAAGCTGGCACCCAGGAAAATTATTTGTTGAGAGGGTATTAGTTTTGATTTCTTTTTGTTGACTGTGTAACCTAGGAAGTTCAACAGTTTTATTACAAACGCCAGGTGCTGCAATAGTATGTCCTTGCTGTCCGCTTGGATCAGGCAGTCGTCCAGATATGGGTAGATTTGTATTCCTTGTAGTCTGCAGAAGGCCATTACTGATGCCAGGCATTTCGTAAACACTCTGGGCGCAGTAGATAAGCCAAAGGGCAATGCAGAGAATTGGTAATGGGTTGAACCTGCAAGAAATCTGAGGTATCTTCTGCAATCTTGTCTGATAGGGACATGCAGGTATGCCTCCTTTAGGTCCAATGTTACCAGCCAAGACTCCTTGCCCAGCATGGGAAGAAGTTACTGTAATGTGAGCATCTTGAATTTTGGTACCTGTAGAAATGTGTTTAGGATGGACAGGTCTAAGATAGGTCTCCAATCTTTGTCTTTCCTTGGTACCAGGAATAGTCTGGAATAAAACCCTTGACCTTGTTCTTTTGCAGGTACCTCTTAAATCGCTTTCATGTCCATGAGAGCGGAAATTTGTTTTTGTGCCTCTGCCCTTTGATTTTGTGGCAGGTGTGGCATGCCTCTCATTTTTGGAAGGGTGTGAAAGTGGAACCTGTAGCCTCTGTCTATAACGTCCAGAATCCATTTGTCTTTTGTAACAATATGACAATTTTTTGAAAATAATGCCAGTTTTCCGCCCAAAGGTGCTGCCATTAAAGCTTTGCTTGGCAGGTGTAGGGAGAAGTCATTGTGTCTGTTTTCTAAATGACTGTGATCTATCTTCTCCACCTCTTGGGGTTGGTGCTTGCCACTGTCTGGCTCTGAAAGATCCTTGAGGTTGCCCTCTACCCCTAGGGCATCTGTATCTGCCACTTTGAGGTCTGTCCGTGGCTGGAAAGGACCAATTCTTTGAAGGCCAGTTTCTGCTGAAACGTGGAGGTTGTACCTGCAGGAAATCCTTCACTGTTTGCATTGATTTCACTTTTTCCTCCATTTTCTTTAGTACCTCCTCAGCTTTAACACCAAACAATACATCTTTTTGAAGAGGTGCATCTAATAATTTAGCTTTGACATGATCTGGTAAGGCTTGCTCTTTGAGCCAAGCATGCCTACATGTAACAGCAGCTCTACATGAGGCCTCTAAAGCATCAAAACCACATTGCAAGGTATGTTTACCCACTTTATCTGCACCATGCAACAAATCCTGCAACTCTTTTAAATCTGGTTGTGCCATTTTGCTTTTCAGCTGAGATAACAAAAACTGATGATACTTTAACATATGGAAATGACAGTTTAATGCCCTCATGGTTAAAGTGGCCGAGGTATACACCTTTTTCCCCCACCTTTCTAAAGCTCTGGAATCTCTTTCTGAAGGTAATGGGTTTTTAGCAGTAGAGGCCTTAATTCCCTTGGGACCCTGTGAAATAGTTTCTGGGTCAGCAGTATGGCTTTTATATAGGAACTGGTGAGAATCAGGAACCCGGTAATACCAGTCTGGTTTAACAGGAGCTGGAGGTAAAGAATCTGGATTAAAGCTGGCTTCTGTGTACACATCATCCAATATATCTAAAACAGGAGGGATAGCCAGGGGCCTATGCTGGGGGAGCAAAAGAAATTCCCTGAGCCTTTTCTTGGAATCGGAGTAATCTTGGCCTTCCCAGTGAAAGTGTTCCCTCAATGTATGCAGGGTTTCCCCAAAAGAGTAGTCCTCTGGGGGGGAGACCGAGGGAATAGACTCCTCAGTATCAGAGTCTTCGAAAGGTGAATAGGCGTAATCCTGGTCCTCAGAGTGTTCTGAGGTAATAGAAGTTTGATCTGAGGAAGGGTAGTCTTCCTCCAATCTGGGTCTTTTGTCAGAGGGGGGTTGAGAACCCCTGATAAGAGTAATCAGATCCTCAGTCATTTTAAGCATCTGCTTTTTTAGGCATGGGGCCTTGAGAGGAGGTCTGAGGACCCTGTTTTTGGTTTTCATGGCTGCTTTAGATTTAGTGAAAGCTTTAATAGAGAAGGAGGAAGGCCTGAAGACTACTTGAGAATTGGCAGGCCTGTCTAAATTCTGAGTTTCCTCGCCAAGAGTAGCGTCGGTATCTGCAGTAGGACTGGGGACAGAGGAGCCTGCGACCTCGGGTACTGTCGTCACCGGTAATGTGGTGTCATCGGTACTCAGGGGTTGCGTAGGCGCCTCACTGAGAACCGGTAGTCAGTCTAAGCGTGGTCTCAGTAGTCGGTGCGGACCTCGGATGTCGGTCCTTATCTTTGCGTCTTTTGCTCAAAACTGGAGTCGGAGTATCCGACGACATGATATAATTAAATTTTTTGCCAAAATAATGAAGGGCAAACTCCGCCCGTCACTTAATAGTGCGCTTAGAGTAAAGTTAGAGTATAGAGAATTGTGGTGGCAAATGACCTTAGAAGCTTATAACCCACCAGGGTTAAATGAATATACTAGTATTATACCCATCCTGAAGTTAAGAGCAGCCAAATTATAAACAATGGTAATAATAAATATTTTAAACAAGAGTTTTAAATATGTCCTATTTATGAATTCATAATAGGTACATAGCTGTTTTATCTACAACATTTTTAAAATGTGTTCACATTTTTATGGTGGTGGTGGTGGTTAAAATAGGGGGTACAGGGTATTAGTTAGAATTAATGATTTCAAGAATACCCATTCATTTTTAACTTTATACAGGGAACATTTTAATCTTGAAAAGTGTTTTTAGGTGCAATAAAAGATGGCATGAAAGAATAAGTGATATAATGGTTTTAAACAAATATAATTCATTAAATGTTTTGTTTTTTGTTTTTTTTAAAACATTTTTAAAATATATTAAAATGTATACATTAAAAGTTATTTTATTGCAGTATGTAGTGGAATAAATAGGAGATATAAGGAACAAATTTATGAATTTAAAAGGAATATTTTCTGTAAAAATATTTTTAGGAAAATTTTTTTAAAGAAACTGCTTAAATACATTAATTGAATAATTAATTCATTGAACACACTATAATAGGGAATGATTTGTTGTAATGGAATCATCTGATGAAGTCCATCTTTGTGATGAAAACGTAATATTCGTGAATAGTGTCAGTGTCACTGCTCGACAGAGGCACAGCAAAATAATGGGTATAGTTCCCCATACTAAAGGGGTGGCGTAAGCAACAAAACTATGGGCTAGGCTTGTAAATGCCCTCGGGCAGATAGCCTAGTATGAACCTATGAACCTATAATGTGTGGTGGATTTTTTGTGCTTTTGGTACACTTTTATGTGGTTCGAGTGGTTCGTCTAATAAATTCCTGGTTCAATTTTTTCAAGTTTGGTTCCTGATTCTACGTCCTTTTCTGCTTATTACTTGGATTGCACTTTTTTCTTGGTTTTAATAGTGTGCTTGTTGAATCTAGCACAAAAACGGCAGGCCGAGACGTCGTGGTCTGGGTCTAAGCAAGGTATACAGAAAGAGTGGAAAATCCTTATGCGGTATTTGCTTCCCACAAGAAATGCAATTATTAACTTTGTCTGACATCGGTCTGAGGCAAGAAAAGTTTCCCCAATGGGGTACTTAGCTTTCAAGAGACTTCGGCTGAAATACTTTCGTAAATCTCAGGAGCTGGCCGACCGGCACTTGCGAACTGCTTCTGCTTCGGGCACCGCGCGTCAAGAAAGACCGAAGAAAATGGTGTCGGCTGCCTCTTTTGTACCCCTGCCGCAATGACGTCAGGGAAGAAGCGACGACAACCGACGCCAGACCTAGACTTTGGAATTCGGCCGACTGAGGACCTGCCTGATGGCAGGATAACCCATCTGTAATGACTGCAGCTGTATGAACGATGAACATCAGGCTCATCAGACTGATGGGACGGTAGTTCCTGGGATCCAAGGTGGATCCCCCCTTGTGGAGTGGGATAACTGTAGCTGTGCACCACTCAGTGGGCACGAAGCCTGAGGTGAGGCTATGATTAAACATGACACTTAGGTGAGGTGCCAGTTCATTTTGTAGTTCACGCAGTACACAGCCCGGGATGTCATCTGGTCCCATGGATGCTGTATTCTTAACTTTGGAGAGTGCAGTTTCTACCTGTGTGGCCGTGATTACCAGAATTTGGCAATCATTCGGTACTGAGATGGGCCCTTTATAGGGTGAGAGGGGGGTGAAGTTGGCACTAAATCGATCTGACAGGATATTGGCAATACCCCTGGGATCAGTATATTTAATGCCATTCTGTTGTAGCTCAGAGCAGATCTGAGCATTGCCATTTAGATTCTTGACAGAACTATAGAATGCCTTGTGATTGTCTGGAATATTTGGCAATTTTATTTTCATAACTAGCTTTGGAGGATTTTATGAGGGATCTCAGCTTCTTACTGAGGCTGGTAAGGGAGTTTTTTTGTATTCTGGGATTTTCCTCTTTTCTGCAAAAGTTTCTTCCTTCTGTTGTATAGTTTACTTATGGCAGGGGACCACCAGATTGGCTTCCTTTTTTTGGAGGACAGCATCTTGGTTCTATTTGGGATGGCATGGATTCATGCACGAGTGGATGTGCTCGTACAGTGCCTTAGTGTAGGATTCAGCAGTCGAACTTTCAGCTCACATCTGCATGGATGTCGTGAAGTTTGTCACTTCTGGCTTAAGTAGCATGAAGTTGGTTTTGGAGAAGTTTTTTTTTTTTTTTTTTTTTTACAGAGGTTTCCTTACTAGGGGGGTGGGGGTGGGATGTGGATGTCAAGCGTGATTTGCTTATGGTCAGACCTGACCAATGAGGGGGTGACTACTGGTGTGGAGCATCTATCTCCCATACTCGTAATGACCAGGTCTAGGATATTGGAGCCCCTCATTGGACAATGGATTAGTTGGATCTAGAGCGTTGGAATTTACGAATTCTAAGAACCGTTGGGAAAAGGTGTTGGTACCCGAGCAGTTTTCCCAGTTAATGGCAGGGTAGTTGAAATCACCCATTATTAGGGTGTTTGGCTGTATCTTAATATTTTCCAGTATGTTTAGAAATGAGTAGTGAGAATCTTTGGGCATGGTGGGGGACCTGTAGCAAGCTACAACTTGGATTGCAGTGTTACCTAGTGTTAGTTGCACCTGGAGAATTTCAGATGCATTGTGTTAGGCAACTAGCCTGGAGGTGTGAATATGGACACTCCTCCACCTTTAGTGTTTCGGTCTTGGTTTGGTGGCTGAAAAGTGTGGTAAGAGTGGTAGCCTGGCATTGCAGGGTTAAGTCTACAAAGGGGGAACAAACTACCCCCCCCCCCCTCTTGCTTGCTGATGTAACAACTGTGGTATTGTCTAACCAAATGAAAAGATCCAGGGAACCAAAGAGGATTTATAATTGAGTGCCTTGATCAGGGTAAGCATTTCCCTTATATTTATGTGCTTGTGTCTGTCCTTGGTGTCCCATACATCTTGATTTTTATCCCTCCTGAAACTGCTCCCCAAGCAAAGTCCGAGGATTCTGTGGTGACCGACTGTTTTGGAACAGAGAGGGATATGGCCCACACCCAGATTTAGTGATATTTGCTGTCTCCAAGTGATTTCTATTCTGACTAACTCCAGCCCTCAGATTTAAAACGATAAGGGATGTTGGTGTTGGGACCAAAGAGACTTCAGATACCAGTGTATCTTGCATGTTGAATCTTGCCAGGGGTACCATAAGTAGAGTTGTGTACACTTACCATAAATGTAGATGTTCGAATGTATTCACTGTTGCAGTCATTACATTTGTGTAATCTGCTGGCAGGTTGCCCTCAGTCGACCTGAATATCAAAGTCTAAGGTCCTGCGTCAGTTGCTGTCTCCACTTCCATGACGTCAGGTCGTCAGGGGTATAAAACATGCAGCTGATGCCATTTTATTCAGTTTTTCTTGCCCCAGATGTCAGGTGCCCCCAAAATGGGGAGCAAATACACCACAATGGCTTTAGAATGTTGTTGTTGTGTAAGGCTTTAGAATACAGTGAAGGAAATATAACTTCTAGAAGAAAATGGGGGATGGTGGGTGGTAACCCAGACTGCAACAGCGAATACACTCTAACATCTACATTTATGGCAAGTGTACACAACTGTACTATGTTCATGTTTCACTGTTGCAGTCATTACATTTGGGTAGAATCCTAAAGCTATGGATGGGAGGATGGAACTAAATAGCATTAGGAGCGGCTATAAGGCCCTGCAGAACTGCAGTGGCAAAGCCTGCCCTAGGCTTATAGAAGAGAGGTAAATGATGGTGCTTTGTAAAAGTATGAACAGAGCTCCAAGTAGTAGCTTCTAGAATGTCTTTGGTTGGAACTCCTCCGAGAAAGGCTGCTGAGGTAGAGGCAGCCCTGGTGGAATGTGACCTGATTCCCTTGGGCACTGGTTTACCATGATGCAAGTAGCAGAAACGAATGCAGTGGCTTATCCACTTAGAAATAGTCTGCTTTGACATAGCCTTTCCCTCTGATCCTGCAGCAAATGCCACCAGTAGTTGCTCAGTTTTTCTTAGCGATTTGGTCCTGTTTAAGTAGAATCTTAGTTGTCTGTGTAAGTCCAATGAATGCAGAATCCGCTCCCACTTGTTCTGTGGATTTGGGTAAAATGTTGGCAGGTGAATAGTTTGGTTAAGGGCCACACTGGATACCACCTTAGGCATAAATGAAGGAATGGTCCTGAGGGACACCCTGTCCAGGTAAAATGTAATAAAAGGCTCCACAGCCATGAGGGCCTGTAGTTCTGAAACACTTCTTGCTGAAGTGATTGCCAAAAGGAAAGCGGTTTTCCAAGATAAAAACTTTATATCCCCAGTAGCTGCTGGTTCAAAAGGAGGTAGGGTGAGTTTTTCAAGCACAAAATTGAGGTCCCATGCTGGAGTTGGTGATCTTCTGGGAGACCTTAAATTTCTGGCCCCTCTAAGATACTGTTTTAGCACAGGATGAGAAAAGATGGGTGGCTCCGTGTTGTAATGAGCCGAGATGGTAGAGGTATGGATTTTTATTGAAGAAAAAGATAAGCCCTTGTCAAGCATCTCAGTCAAGTATTGTAAAATCTGAGGAACATTTGGTTTTGTTATGTCCGTTCTTTGTGCTTGGTTCACAGCACAGAATCTTTTCCATTTATCAGCATAAGATTTTCTAGTACTAGGCCTTCTGGCTTCCAAAATGACATCTATCACAGATTTACTGAGAGGTGCTGTTTGAATAATTACATGATCAGCCATGCTGCCAGGTTCGAGGTTTGGAGCTGAATGTGCAGAATGTGATTGCTCTGCTGAAACAGTAGATGAGGTATTTGAAGCAAGTATAAAGGAGGGAGTTGAGACATATTCCTTAGAATTGGGTACCAGTACTGGCGAAGCCAGTCCGGGGCAATTAGGATCATTTTTGGTTTTTCCTGTCTGACCTTTAGCAAGACCTTGGGGAGAAGAGGCAGAGGAGGAAAGGTGTAGACTGATAGGTTTTTCCAAATGAAGGATAGGGCATCCACTTTCCATGCTTGTCTGTGATAAGTCCTTTTGCAGAATTTGTCCAGTTGGTGATTTTGGGGAGAGGCAAATAGATCTATGTCTGGGCTCCCCCATTTCTTTGTTGTCATGCTGAAGACTTGTGGATCCAGTTTCCACTCGTGAGGGTCCATAAGATTTCTGCTTAGGTTGTCTGCCAGAGTATTTTGTTTTCCTGGCAGGAATTGAGCTTGAAGATGTACTTGGCAAGTCAAGGCCGTGTCCCACAATGCCATGGCTAGTCTGCAAAGGGGATAAGAATGTGTACCCACCTGCTTATGTACCACATAACTGTGGTGTTGTCCATCTTTATCAGTAGTTGTCCTGGATGAAGTAAGTCCTTGAAGGCTGTCAGGGCATTCTGAACAGCTAGCATCTCTTTCTGGTTGATATGCAGTTGCATTTGTTTTGGGCTCCATATGCCCTGAATGCATCTCCCTGCCATGTGAGCCCCCCAAACATAGTCTGATGCGTCTGTAGTTAGGGTTTGGATGGCAGGGGGTAGAGTGAATGAGAGACCCTTGTTTTGGTGACATGTCTCTGCCCACCAAAGAAACTCCTGTTGTAGGCAGGGAATGAGAGGAATCATTGTTTCCAGAATGTGACAATGTTGACTCCATAAACTTTTTAGGTACCACTGAAGTTTCCTCATATGCAGTCTTGCATATGGAATTAGTTCATAGGTTCATAGGTTTAGGTTTAGGTTTATACTAGGCTATCTGCCCGAGGGCATTTACAAGCCTAGCCCATCGTTTTGTGGCTTACGCCACCCCTTTAGTATGGGGAACTATACCCATTATTTTGCTGTGCCTCTGTCGAGCAGTGACACTGAGGTAATCCCTGGGGTATATCTGCGATCTCCCATCCATTGGTCAAGATTTCTCTTGAACAAGGCCAGCGAGGTGCTCTGCCTCACATGTACCGGGATTTTGTTCCACAGCATAGGGAGTCTTTGGGTATAGGTTCATAGGTAGTAGAATGCAGGATGCCATGAACCCCAAAGCCTGCAGAATTTGTCTTGCAAATAACTGGGTTTTTGTTGCCATCTGTTTGACGTATATAGTCAATTGCCTTTGTTTGTCTGGCGTATGGTAAGCCATCTGGGCAGTTGTATTCAAGCTTGCACCCAGGAATGTAATTTTTTGAGAGGGTACCAGTTGTGATTTATTTTCGTTTATTGTGTACCCTAGGCATGTTAGAAGCCTTTTTACAAATGCCAGATGTTGAAGAAGAATGTCCTTGTTTTCTGCGTGAATGAGACAGTCGTCCAAGTAAGGATAGATTTGTATGCCTCTTTGTCTGGAAAATGCAATTACTGGTGTCAGGCACTTTGTTAAGACCCTGGGCGCAGTAGATAAGCCAAAGGGCACTGCAGAGAACTGGCAATGCATAAAACCTGCCTAGAAGCGGAGGTATCTTCTGCACGATTCCTTTACTGGGATATGCAGGTATGCCTCTTTTAAGTCTAGAGTCACTAACCAAGCGTTCTTGCCCAGCATGGACAGTAGCTGTTGCAAAGTCAGCATTTTGAATTTTGGGATGTCCAAGAAAGTGCTCAAAATCGATAAGTCCCGTATTGGATGCCAGGCATTGTCTTTTCTAGGTACCAGGAACAGTCTTGAATAAAACCCTTGTCCTTTTTCCTGTTCTGGTACTGGCTGAATGGCCCCCATATCCATGATGGACGTTACTTGTTTCTGAGCCTCTGCCCATTGATTTTGTGGTAGATCTGGCCAACTGTTTGGAACTGGCAAAGTATGGAAATGAAATCTGTATCCGTGGGATACTATGTTTAATACCCACTTGTCCTGGGTAATTAACTGCCAATTTTGAGCATGAAGTGCTAATGTTCCCCCCAATGGGGCTGCCAAAAGATAAGTGCTTGGTAATGGTAGAGGGAAGTCATTGAGATTGCTTACTGTAGGTTTGTGCTTTGTTTCCTCCAGATTTGGAGGTAGAGGCACCACATTGTTTTGACCTGTAAGAACCCTGTGACTGGTATCTAGAGCCTTTTGAGCACGTGGATTTGCCTTGTGAGGCTCTGTTGGACACAGGAAAGGACCAATTTTTAGTAGGCCAGTACCTACTGAATCTGGGTGGCTCCACTTGCAAGAAATCTTTTACAGTTTGCATAGATTTAGCTTTGTCTTCCATTTTCTTTAAATCCTCTTCTGCCTTATTACCAAAGTATCATGCTGTAAAGTTGCATCCAACAATTTAGCCTTAACATGATCAAGCAGATTTTGCTCCTTGAGCCAGGCATGCCTTATAATCACAGATCCAGTAACTGCGGCCGTGCAAGAGGCCTCCAAGGAATCAAAACCACATTGCAAAGTATGCTTTCCAACCTGTTCTGCTGCATGCAATGATTCCTGTAATTCTTTATTTTCCACACAATAAGAAATCAACATAATTTTCTGTTTTAATAAGCCCATAACATGCTGTTGATATTTAAGCATATGAAAAGTACAGTTTTGTACCTACCATAAATGTAGATGTTCGAGGATCCACATTGCTGCAGTCCTAACTATTGGGTAGTCCGCTGTCCAGTCGGCCCGAATACCAAAGTATATGGCTGACGTCGGTCAGGGCGCATTAGACTGACGTCAGTACGTCAGGGTACTAATGCGCATGACCGACGTCATATCCTCAGTCTTTTCTTGCCCCAGATGTCAGAAGACCCTGAAAAGATAAGGCCAAAAACCAAAAACTCCCAACAAATCTGCACCAAAAAATATATACAAAATATACAAAATTAGCAGAATATAACCTCACCTACACAACCACCCCTAAACACAGAGGGGAAGGAGGGAGGGTAAATTGGACTGCAGCAATGTGGATCCTCGAACATCTACATTTATGGTAGGTACAAAACTGTACTATGTTCTTCATTCCACATTGCTGCAGTCCTAACTATTGGGTAGAATCCCAAAGCAGAGGTAAGGGAGGCTGGCAAATCATAAAGAAGCAGGAACTGACAACATGCCTTGCAAAATAGCTGTGGCAAAACCAGCCCTAGACTTAGAGTAGAGAGTAAGGTGATAATGCTTAGAGAAAGTATGCACTGAACTCCAAGTAGCTGCCTCCAAAATATCCTTAGTTGCCACCCCCCTCAGAAATGCAGTTGAAGTGGCAGTAGCCCTAGTGGAATGAGGCCTAATCCCAGCTGGAATCTCCTTGCCATGATGGGAATAACAAAATGTAATGCAACACCCAATCCATCTAGAAATAGTTTGTTTTGACACAGGCTTGCCCTGAGAACTCAAAGCAAAAGAAACAAACAACTACTGAGACTGCCTAAAATCCTTAGTCCTGCTCAAATAATAACGCAATTGCCTGTGTACATCTAAAGTGTGCAAAATCTTTTCCCCTTTATTTTGGGGATCTGCATAAAAAGTAGGCAAATGAATAGTTTGGTTTAAAGCCACACTAGAAACCACCTTAGGCATAAAGGAAGGATTAGTACGTAAAGATACTCTATCCTTATGAAAAATCAAAAAAGGCTCCACTGCCATAAGGGCCTGCAACTCGGAAACCCTTCTTGCAGAAGTAATGGCCAACAAAAAAGCAGTCTTCCATGACAAGTATTTCAATTCAGTAGTAGCCGCAGGCTCAAAAGGTTGTAGAGTAAGTTTCTCCAACACAAAATTGAGATCCCAAGCAGGAGTAGGAGCTCTACGTGGGGGTCTTATATTCTTTGCCCCTCTAAGAAATTGCTTGAACAAAGGATGCGAAAACAGCGGTGGGTCACAATCATAGTGAGCTGAAATTGCTGCAGCATGAATCTTAATGGAAGAGAAAGACAAACCTTTGTCCAATAACTCAGTAAGATATTGAAGAGCCACACTCAAATTTGGCACAGAAATCTCCAAATTGTTTGCTGCACTCCAAAATAAAATCTCTTCCATTTTTCTGTACACTTTCCTTGTACTAGGTCTCCTGGCTTCCATAATCACATTTAAAACTTGTTGAGGAAGTTGAGACCTGCTGTCTTTCAAAACAGAATATGCCAGGCTGTTAGATGAAGAGAGTGAAGCTTGACATTGAGCAGGTGACCTTCTCTCTGAGACAACAGGTGTGGAATCAAGGGTAAAGGCCATGGAAGCTTCTTTACCAGACTCCTCAGTAATGGGTACCAGTGCTGCCGAGGCCAATCTGGAGCTATTAAAATCATCCTTGGCTTGTCTTGTCTGACCTTTAGAAGCACCTTTGGAAGAAGAGGCAGAGGTGGAAAGCATACACATGAAGATTTTTCCAACTGAAAGAAAGAGCATCCACTTTCCAAGCTGTGTGATGAAACCTCTTTGTGCAAAACTTTGGCAGCTGGTGGTTTAGTGGAGAAGCGAACAGATCTATGTCTGGAGTTCCCCAGGACACTGTCAACTTTTGAAATACATGAAGATCCAGTTTCCACTCGTGGGGATCCATGATTTGTCTGCTTAACACATCTGCTAAGGAGTTCTGTGCTCCCGGCAGAAACCTTGCCTGAAGAGTTAGTTGCAAGTTGAGCGCAGTGTCCCATAAAATCATTGCTTGCCTGCACAATGGGTAAGAATGTGTTCCCCCTTGTTTGTTGATGTACCACATGACAGTTGTGTTGTCTGTTAGAATCAACACCTGCCCTGGAAGAAGTAACTCCTTGAAAGCCATTAATGCAAACTGGACTGCTAACATCTCCTTCATGTTGATATGTAGATGCTGTAGTCTGGCAGGCCACTTGTCTTGTATCCACTTTCCATTTAGATGAGCTCCCCAAGCAATGTCTGAGGCATCTGTCGTTAGAATCTGACTCGCCTCTGGCCGGGTCACAGAGAGTCCCTTGTTTAGGTGACATTCCTGAGCCCACCACCAACATTCCTTTTGAATGCAAGGTATTATTTGAATGACAGTGTCCAAATCCTGGCAGTGCTGTGTCCATACATTTTTGAGATACCATTGTAGCTTCCTCATATGCAGTTTGGCATTGGGAAGCACCAGAATACAAGATGCCATGAACCCTAAGGCTTGAAGGACTGTCCTTGCAGTCAGCCCGGACTGAAGAGATAGTTGATGGAAGTAACTGGAAAGATTCTTTTGTTTGTCCGGGGTTAAAAAGGCCATCTGGGCTGCTGTATTCAGTCTCACACCCAGAAAGCACATGTCTTGAGAGGGTACTAGACTGGACTTTATTTCGTTCACAGAATACCCTAGGCATCTTAGCACTGCTATGACATATTCCAAATGCTGTAGAAGGTCTTCCTTTTCTTGAGCCAGAATCAGGCAATCGTCCAAGTAAGGATAGATTTGAATTCCTTTTAGCCTGAAGTAAGCTATCACTGGAGCCAGAACCTTTGTGAATACTCTGGGCAGTAGATAAGCCAAAGGGCAATGCAGAGAACTGATAATGAGAATTTCCAGCTCGAAAACGCAGATACTTTCTGCAACTTAGTCTTATAGGCACATGAAGGTAAGCTTCCTTGAGAGCTAAAGTTACCATCCAGTGATCTTTGCCCAGCAGAGGTAAAAGCTGTTGTAACGTCAACATTTTGAACTTGGGAATGTCCAGATAAGTGTTGAGGATAGATAAATCCAAAATTGGTCTCCACGTGTTCCCCTTCTTGGTACTAGGAACAGGCGAGAATAAAATCCTAGGCCCCTTTCTGGCACAGGAACCGGCTGAATGGCCCCTATTTGGAGTAACAGAGAAATTTGCTTGTGAGCCTCTTGTCTTTGTAGAGGAGGAATGTCTGGCATGCCTTTGAAAGGAGGCAAGGTATGGAAATAAAACCTGTAACCGTGGTGAATGATATCCAGAACCCATCTGTCTTGGGTAATTAAATCCCAATTTTCTTTGAAAAGAGACAGCCTTCCTCCCAACGGTGCTGCCAGGCGAGAATGAACTGGCAGCTGAAAAGGCAGGTCATTGGGTCTGCTTACGAAAGGACTGACCCCTGCCCTCACCAGAAGTCTGAGCAGGGGAACTCCCTGTTCTAGGCCTAAAAGAACCCTGAGCTCTGCCCCTACCACGTCTAGACCTACCCCTAGACTGGGAATCATAAGCAGGATAAGTCCATCCCTTAGCAGGCCAATTTCTACTAAACTTCGGAGGCTGCACCTGCAAAAATCTTTAACAGTTTGCATAGACTTAGCCTTGTCCTCCATTTTCTTCAAAACTGCTTCTACAGGCGAACCAAACAACACATCAGACTGCAAAGGAGCATCCAAAATCCGTGTCTTAACATGCTCAGCTAAATTCTGATCTCTCAACCAGGCGTGCCTACGAAGAACAGAACCAGTGGCAGCCACCCTGGAGGAGGCCTGCACAGCATCAAAACCACATTGCAAGGAATGTTTACCCACCTGTTCAGACACATGAACTAAATCCTGCAACTCTTTACACTCAATACCTTCCGCCAGAGCATCCACCTTAGATTTCAACTGTGAAAGAAGATAATTCTGATATTTTAACATGTGAAACTGACAATTCAACGCCCTCATGGCTGAAGTGGAAGAAGTATACACTTTCTTTCCCCATCTATCCAAAGCCCTTGCCTCTATCAGGAGGGACAGGATTTTTAACAACTGAGGCCTTCACACCTTTAGGCCCCTGAGAGACAGTTTCCGGGTCTGCCCTAGGACTCTTAAAAAGATACTTATGAGCTTTAGGCACCCTATAATACCTATCCGGTTTAACTGGGGCAGGAGGCAAAGAATCAGGATTCAGTGAAGCCTCTGCAAAAACATCTTCCACCACATTCAAAACAGGAGGTATAGCTAAAGGCCTATGCTGGGGTAAAAACAAGAATTCCCTAAGCCTTTTCCTTGAATCAGAGAAATCTTGACCTTCCCATTTAAAATGCTCCCTCATGGAATGCAGAGTCTCTGAAAATGAAAAATCCTCAGGAGGAGAAGCTGAAGGAGTAGAATCATCCACATCAGAATCAGAATCTGGAGGGTACTCCTGCAAGTCTTCAGCCGAAGACTCAGAAGCCTCGAGCATTGCTCAAAACTCTCAAACTCAGGTTCCACCCTAGGCCTCTTATCAGGAGGGGGCATAGAACCCCTTATCATAGTAATCAAATCCTCTGCCATTTTAAGCATATGTTTCTTAGGCAAAGACCCAGAAGCACTAGGAGAAACCCCCACTGAAGCAAAACTTGGCCTGCCCCTCAAAGAAGCCTTGGAAGCAGAAGGGGAGGCTCTAACCACCTTAGGAAGAGAGGGAAGAACAGCCACCTGAGAAGCCCCCTCAGCCTGGCCTACTTCCTGAGAGGATACATCCTGTAACAGTAAAGTCTCTCCCTGAGACTCCAAAGAAACACCTGGCAAAACCTCCGGCTCCACTGAGCCCTCTAAAGAACCGACGTCTGGGACTGTCGGTTCTTCCACTCTAGGCTTTGCTGTTTTGTCCTTGCGTTTTTTAGCCGAAGCCGTCGGAGCATCCGACGGCATTTTATAATTACAACGCTTCCCAAACACTAACCTGGCACAGTCTAACCTTCTCTTAATAGTGCGTTTGTTAAATCTAGCACAAGAGCGCATCCAACAACGCGTGCTCAGGCCCTAAACAAGGTATACACAAAGTATGGTAATCCCTATGAGGTATCTGTTTCCCACAAGAAATACAGTTATTCACTTTTTCTGACATCCGGTTAAATACTGAGGCAAGAAAAAACAAAATATTCCCCAACGGGGTACTTAGCCAACTTTGATTCGGTCTGAAACTCTGGCTTCAGAAACTTTCAGAACGCCAACCTGCACTCGCAAAATTGCTTCTGCATCGGACCATGCGGCAAAAAAGACTGAGGATATGACGTCGGTCATGCGCATTAGTACCCTGACGTACTGACGTCAGTCTAATGCGCCCTGACCGACGTCAGCCATATACTTTGGTATTCGGGCCGACTGGACAGCGGACTACCCAATAGTTAGGACTGCAGCAATGTGGAATGAAGAACATCTGGCAGTTTAAGGTCCTAACTGCCAAGGTTGCAGACGTATAAACCTTCTTTCCCCATCTATCCAACGCCCTGGAATCTCTATCAGAGGGGGTAGGATTTTTGGCTGTAGAGGCCTTTACACCTTTGAGACCCTGTGAGATAGTTTCAGGATCAGCAGCAGGATTTTTGAATAAAAATGTGTGGGAGTCAGGAACCCTGTAATATCTGTCTGGCTTACTAGGAGCCAGTGGTAGGGAATCAGAAGCCATAATTGAGCCCGAAAGCACATCAACAATGTCTAATACTGGAGGTACAGCCAAAGGCCTATGCTGATGAAGAAGAAAATCCCTAAGCCTCTTTTTTGATTCAGAGAAATCCTGACTCTCCCAATGAAAATGTTCCCTTAAAGTATGCAAGGTTTCTCCAAAAGAATAATCCTCAGGAGGAGAAGCAGATGGAATGGACTCTTCTGCATCTGAATCCTCATAGGGTGGTACAGAAAATTCCTTATCAGAAGAGGAATCAGAAGAAACAGAAACCTGATCTGAAGATTCATAATCAGTGTCTTGCTTCGGCCTGTTAGCAGGGGGGGGGGGGGGGGTTGGAAACCCCTGATCAAGGTAATACAGTCCTCAGCCATTTTGATCTTCTGTTTTTTAGGCATAGAGACCTGAGCACGTAGCTTATGCGTCTGTTTTTTAGACTTAAAAGCTGTTTTTGTTTGGAAGCTGGCGTCTGTTTTATATAGAAATGTTGAGGCCTGAAAACACCCGCAGAAGCCGGTGCCTGCTGAGCGGCTCCAGACCCATCCGAGGGAGAGACATCCGCGGGTACAATATGAGAATCTAGCTGCATACCGGACTCCGCATGGGTCTCAGTAGAGGCCTGCGACTCAAAAGTAGCGGGTATCAGGGGCTGCAAAAGCGCCTCACCGAGTACCGGCGAACTGACAACTGGCTTAGATGTTTTGTCGTCGGTTTTGGACCTCAACAGTCTGTCTCCGTCTTTTTCTTTGCGTTTTTTCTTAACTCTGGTATGACTGCTATCCGATGACATTTCAGGGTAATTAAATCTGGATCCAAAATATTTTTAAGCAAAAATATACTGACTCTTAATAGTGCGTTGGTTAAATCTAGCACAAAACCGACAGCAAGGCACGTTATGATCTGGGCCTAAGCAAGGAATACAGTACAAATGAAAATCCTTAGGAGGTATTTGCTTCCCACAAGTAATGCAATGATTAACTTTTACTGACATCGGTAAGGAGCAAGAAAAAGTTTCCCCAATGGGGTACTTGACTTTAGTTTGAAGACTTCGGTTCTGAAACTCGAATGCGAAAATTTCAGGAGTCGGCCGACCGGCACTTGCAAACTGCTTCTGGCACCGCGCGGCAAGAAAGACTGAATAAAATGGCGTCGGCTGCATGTTTTATACCCCTGATGACCTGATGTCATGGAAGAGGAGACAGCAACCAATGCAGGACCCAAGACTTGATATTCAGGCCGAATGAGGTCAACCTGCCAGCAGAATACCCAAATGTAATGACTGCAACAGTGAAACACGAAGAACATCCATAGGTGGCATAAGACCCAAGCTCCTAAAGTAATCCCCTCACAGTGACAAGTCTGCATGGTAAGTATTATAAATATATCTAGATACAGATCTATTTTTTCCCTGTGGAAGAAAATCTCTCTCAGAGCTGTGGTGACACCCCAGAAACACAATCCTGTGTGAAGGAGCCAAAAGACTTTTGAATGTTCTCTTGGAATTCCAGTTTTTATAAAAGATCTCACCCAAGTGAAAGTTTCCTGACATTTTGAAAAACCCCGGCAAAGATAATCAAGTTATCTAAATGTAGAAAAATGTGGATACCCTATAGCCTACAATGAGGTGTAATTGGAGACAGACATTTTATGAACACTCCTGGGTTCAAGTGTTTACTCCAAAGGGTAAGGCAGAGAACTGAAAGTGATCCAGCCTGACAAAATCTTGTCCGGATGAATAAAGACCTAAGCATCTTTTAAATCTAGTATTACCAGGAAACGTGAATGAGGAAGAGATAACAGGTTGTGAAGCAACACCATTTTGAACTTGGGCACTATCACAAACAGGTTTAGGACAGAAAAATCCAGAACTGGTCTCAAAGCATTTTCTTTCTTTGGCACTAAAAACAACCTTGAATAAAAAACATTCCCAACTTGGGAGAAGGAAATGGTTCTATCACTCACTGGGAAAGCAGGTGTTTAGAGACAGGGGGAGATAAAGACAGTGATCTGCTGGGTGAGAAATTACTCCCTGGAAAGGAGGAGTTTCCTCCTCCTGCCACTTATAACCTTGTTGAATGATCTTCAAAACGAATTTGTCTGAAACTAGCTGCTGCCAAAGAGAAAAGTAGAGATTCAGGCTTTCTTAGAATGGGGGCTGCGAGGGTGGTGGGGCAAACGAGCTCCCTTGAATAGTTTTTCTGACTTGTTGGGATGTCCTTGGTTTTGGGGGGTTTCTGAATTCTTTTTCAGAACACCCTTGACACTTCCTGAACTTCTCCTTACCTGCATTTTGCTGAGACTATTTTTGTGATTTTTCCCCAAAATGTGGGAAAGAAGAATGAAAAATCTTAATAGATTTGCTGATCAGCTTATTCCCTTCACCACACTTTTTAATCACCTCTGCAGCAGAGGAACAAAAAACTAAATCATTATTCAAAAAAGAATTTTAAAGTCTCATTTTACGTAATCTGAGAGGTTTTAAGAATGCAGTCAAGGCAAACCTCCACATAACAGTACCAGTGGCCAAAGCCCTGGAAGTAGCATCAACTGAGTCACACACACACTATTAACAATGAGTAGTGATTTGTACAGTTCAAGAAACTAAACTATTTAAAGCAGATTTTTCCTCGCAAGAAGAAACTGAAACAGAGGTATTGCAGATGGTTCATGTGAAGTCTGGTATCCCCCACCTATGACCCAGAGGGTGACAGGACTAAAAAGTAATTAAGTACAAAGGATTAGTCCAGATAAAATCACTTTAGCTAGCAGATCTGGGAGACGCACTCTCTCTGATACTCTCCCCTGTGGGAGGAATAAAGACGCAATGTTGAAGTTTCTAGTAGTTTATTCACTTAAGTAGATGTTCTTGTTCTAATACATTACACTCAACAGATCAGTTATTTAAAGACAATTAAAGACAATGGTGGGTAACCCAGGGGAAAGTACAGTTTTGTACCTACCATAAATGTAGATGTCCGATAGGTATGCATCTGCAGTCCTAACATATGGGTTGTCCTGCCTCAGGCAGCCCTTCGGTCGGCCGGATTCCAAAGTCTGGGTCTGGCCTCGGCTGATGTCGCACTTCACCCGACGTCATAGCTGCTGTGTATTGGGTATAAAGGCATCAGCCGACGCCATTTTCCTCAGTGTTTCTTGCCCCAGATGCCAGGTGCCCTCTAGGAAGGCTAAATTTGGATAAATGCAAATAATTCCAAACAGTAGAGAGCAAACAATATAAGAATATATATACATATATATACAAACAAATACACCATAATAGATTCCCCCAGCTAGCTAAAAGAGGGGTAAATACCCTAGGAATACCACAGAGGGGAAGGAGGGAGGGTAATCCTGACTGCAGATGCATACCTATCGGACATCTACATTTATGGTAGGTACAAAACTGTACTATGTCCTTCAAGGATGCATCTGCAGTCCTAACATATGGGTAGAATACCATAGCCAAATTGGGGGAGGAGGTACTAAGCTAAAGATGGTGTAGTTAAGATCCCTTGCAAAACAGCAGTTGCAAAACCTGCTCGGGATCTGGAGTATAAAGGAAGATTATAATGCTTGGCAAATGTATGCACGGAGCTCCAAGTAGCAGCTTCTAAAATGTCTTTGGTAGCCACTCCTCGTAGAAAAGCTGTAGTGGCGGCTGTAGCTCTTGTGGAGTGAGGCCTGATATTTTCAGGAGTTGTCTTTCCATGAAAAGAGTAGCAAAATCTAATGCAATTTCCTATCCATTTTGAGATTGTCTGTTTTGAAATTGCTTTTCCTTGCATTCCTGTTGCATATGTTACCAGAAGCTGGTCGGTTTTCCTGTTGGTCTTAGTTCTGTCCAGATAGTAGCGTAATTGTCTGTGTACATCCAAGGTATGTAAGTAGTCTTTCCCCCCTATTCTGTGGGTTGGGGAAGAATGTAGGTAAATGAATCGCTTGGTTCAATGATACTCTGGAGACCACTTTTGGCATAAAAGTAGGGTTAGTTCTCAGAGACACTCTATCCTGATGGAAGATAAGGAAGGGCTGTACTGCCATTAATGCCTGTAACTCAGATACCCTTCTTGCTGAAGTGATTGCAAGCAGGAAAGCAGTTTTCCAAGATAAGAACTGTAAGTCTGCTGTTGCTGCTGGTTCAAAAGGGGGAAGTGTTAACTTTTCCAGTACAAAGTTGAGATCCCATGTAGGCAAAGGTGGTTTCCTTGGAGGCTTTACATTTTTGATTCCTCTCAGGAACTGCCTGAGTAGGGGATGAGAGAAGACTGGAGGATCCATGTTGTATTCTGCTGAAATTGCTGATGCATGAATCTTAATGGAGGAGTAGGACAGGCCATTGTGGAACAGTTCTGCTAAGTATTCCAGGATGTTTGCTATGTTTGCCAATGATACATTTTCCCCTTTTGCTGCACTTCAAATGAGGTATCTTTTCCATTTGGCTGAATAAGTCTTCCTTGTGGAGGGTCTGCGAGCCTCCAGGATAATGTCCTTAACCCTCTGAGATAAATCTGGGTTATTTTGTTTTATGCAATATTCCAAGCAGCTAGCTGTAGTGTTTTCAAGTTTGGATGTAGGATCTTGTAGTTGTTCTGTGTTAGAAGTAAAGGACATAGAGGTAGAGGCCATGCGTGTGTCCGAGACATGCTCCTCAGTAGCGGGTACCAATGTTGCCTCGGCCAGTCTGGAGCTATCAGGATTATCCTTGGCTGATCCTCTTTGATCTTCAGTAGGACTTTGTACATCAAAGGAAGAGGTGGGAATGCATATGCTGTCAGGTTTTTCCAGCTGAAGGAAAGGGAGTCCACCCTCCAAGCAAGTGGGTGGCATGCTCTTGTGCAGAATTTCTTCAATTGGTGGTTGTGTGGGGAGGCGAACAGGTCTATCTCTGGTAGTCCCCATTTCTTTGTTATGGTTTTGAAGATATCTGGATGCAGCATCCATTCGTGAGCATCCATGGTAGTTCTGCTTAAGGTGTCTGCTAGTGAATTTTCTTTTCCTGGTACAAATCTGGCCTGGAGTTGAATGTTGAGGTTCAGGGCCACATTCCACAGATCCACTGCCATCCGGCATAGAGGATATGAGTGTGTACCTCCCTGTTTGTTGATGTACCACATGACTGTGGTGTTGTCTGTCCTTATCAGCAGGTGACCTTGTTGAAGAAATGGTCTGAATGCCTGGATTGCATGTTTCACTGCCAGCATCTCCTTTTGATTTATGTGTAGATTCAGCTGGTCTTGTGTCCATAGGCCTTGTATACACTTGTCCACCATGTGCGGCCCCCAGCCTAGGTCTGAGGCATCCGTGGTGATGGTCTGGCTTGGATGAGGTTTGTGGAAAGGCAATCCTCTGTTCAACTGACAGGCCTGAGTCCACCACAGGAATTCTTGCTTCAGGCATGGAATTATTAGAATCTGGGCTTCTAGACTGTGCTTGTGTTGAGACCATACATTCCTTAGGTACCATTGCAACTTTCTCATATGCAGCCTGGCATGCGGAATCAATATTATGCAAGATGCCATGTAACCCAGGGCTTGCAGGACTTTCCTTGCACTAAGCTGAGTCTGTGTTGTTAATGTCATGAAATAGAGTGGTAGTTGCTTTTGTTTTTCTTCTTTGAGAAAGGCCATCTGAGTTGATGTGTCCAGTTCTGCACCCAAGAATGTTATCCTTTGGGATGGTACCAGTCTTGACTTTTGCATGTTGACTGTGTATCCCAAGGCTTGCAGCAGTTGTATAACCTTTTCCAAATCTTTTGTTAATTTTGTCTTGTTGTCCGCTTGTATTAGGCAGTCGTCCAGGTATGGGTAAATTTGAATTCCGTGAAGTCTGCAATGAGCAATTACTGATGCCAGGCATTTCGTGAATACTCTAGGGGCAGTAGATAAGCCAAAGGGCAATGTTGAGAACTGATAATGCTCTGATCCTGCAAGAAATCTGAGGTGTCTTCTGCAATCTGGTCATATAGGGACGTGCAGGTATGCCTCCTTGAGATCTAGAGTCACCAGCCAAGACTCCTTGCCCAGCATGGGAAGAAGTTGCTGTAGGGTCAGCATTTTGAATTTTGGAACAATGAGGTATGTGTTCAGAGCGGACAGGACGAGAATAGGCCTCCATTGATTTTCTTTTCTTGGTACAAGGAAAAGTCTGGAGTAAAATCCTTGTCCTTGTTCCATAGGCGGTACCTTTCTATAGCTCTCATCCTTAGTAGGTTGTTGATTTGTCTTAGAGCATTTGTTTTTGGCTTGGTGGTAGGTTTGGCATTCCTCTCTTTTTTGGTAGAGTGTGGAAGTGAAACCTGTAGCCTTTGTCTATTGTTTGTAAAGTCCATTTGTCTCCTGTAATGCAATGCCAGTTTACGGAAAATAAGGCTAGTTTTCCGCCCAAGGGTGCTTCCAGTTGTTCCCTGGTAGGCGGAATCAGAGCCAAGTCATTGTGTCTGTCCTGTGGAAGTGGTTGTAGCTGAATCTGTGGCAGTACTTCTCTGGTTGTTAGGCTGCCACTGACGTCCCCTGTAGGCACCCCTGAAATGACCTCTGCCTCTTGGGCGTCTATTTCTGCCTCTCTAATGTGCTCTGGAGGTGTCTGGAAAGGACCAATTCTTCGAAGGCCAATTTCTGCTAAACCTCGGAGGCTGGACCTGTAAGAAATCCTTGACTGTTTGGACAGATTTTGCTTTTTCTTCCACCTTCTTTAGAACCTCCTGTGCAGGGGAGCCAAACAAACTTTGTTTCGCCATAGGAGCATCTAGGAGTTTTGACTTAACATGGTCTGGTAAGGATTGTTCTTTTAACCAGGCATGCCTTCTAATTACTGTTACAGTCATAGCTGATCTAAAGGAAGCCTCCAGTGCATCATAGCCACATTTTAAGAAATGGTTACTGACCTGCTGAGAGTTATGTACCAAATCCTGAAGGGACTTACGGTCTATAGGTTCAGGAGAGGACAGTTTTTTATTTAGCTGGTCTAACAAAAATTCCTGGTACTGAATCATGTGAAATTGACAGTTTAAGGCCCTGGCCGAAAGAGTAGCAGAAGTATAAACCTTTTTACCCCATCTTTCTAATGCTCTAGATTCCCTTTCAGAGGGGAGAGGGTTTTTGGCAGAGGCAGCTGCTACAGCTTTGGGGCCCTGTGAAATGGTTTCAAGATCTGCAACAGGAGCCTTATACAAATGGTAGTGTGTGTCCGGGACCCTGTAATATCTGTCAGGCTTGGCAGGGGCCGGAGGGAGAGAATCAGGGGCAGTACAGGCATCATTATATTCATCATCAACAACTGTTAGTACTGGAGGAATGGCTAAAGGCCTATGCTGTGATAAATGTAAGAAAGTCCTTAGCCTTTTCTTAGAATCTGAAAAATCCTGGCCCTGCCATGCCATTGAAAATGTTCCCTCATAGCATGTAAGGTTTCCCCAAAAGAAAATTCTTCAGGAGGAGAAGCAGAAGGAATGGAGTCTTCTGCATCAGAATCCTCATAAGGAGAATATGGGCCTTCCTGAGGGTCAGAAATATCTGAGTCATCCGAGGAATAGTCTGTAGAAACAGGTTCGGGGGGTTCAGTTCTAGGCCTCTTATCTGGAGGGGGTTGAGAGGCCCTGTCTGGGTGAGGTTGGGATCCCCTGATCAAAGAAATGAGATCCTCAGCCAGGCTGAGCATTTGGGAACTAGAGGTAGGCCTGTGTGAGGGAGTTTTAGCAGGTAAGGCCTTTGAAGATTTAGCTGCTTTAGCCCTGGAGAAAGCCTTGATAGACATAGATGCAGGGGGTCTAGCAGCTCCACGTGCAGGGGTAGTTATGTCTAAAGGAATAGTATCTGATAAATCCTGGGTGCCTGCTACAGCAGGGGTAGTTTCAGTAGCAGATTCAGCCATGCTCTGTGAGGCCTCGGCTATCGGAGGCATGCTTTCGGCCGAAGGAAGAACCGAGGACTCTGGTTTCAGCCGAAACAGAGACACTCGTGGTTGGCCTAACCGTGATTTCAGCGAAACCGCGGACCCGATGATGTCGGTCCTTTCCTTAAGCTTTTAGCTAATTGTGTAGTCGGAGTCTCCGGCGGCATTTTGTATGCAAAAGCGGGACCAAAAACTCCTCTGCAAACTCCGACCGACGTCTAAGCGTCCGTCGGTTGAAGGAAGCACAGGCTAGACAAGCTGATACGTCGTGGTCTGGGCCTAAACAAGGAAGGCAGTAAGAGTGGAAATCCTTATGAGGTATTTGTTTCCCACAAGTTAAACAATTATTTACTTTGTCTGACATCGGTTGAGGCAAGAAAGAGTCCCCAGCGGGTACTTAGCTTTTAGAAGTCTTGGTAGTAGAAATCTCTGGATCTGACTGACCGGCACTTGCGAACAGCTTCTGCTTGGGCACCACGCGGCAAGAAAGACTGAGGAAAATGGCGTCGGCTGATGCCTTTATACCCAATACACAGCAGCTATGACGTCGGGTGAAGTGCGACATCAGCCGAGGCCAGACCCAGACTTTGGAATCCAGCCGACCGAAGGGCTGCCTGAGGCAGGACAACCCATATGTTAGGACTGCAGATGCATCCTTGAAGGACATCTGGCTGGAGGAAAATATGGGAGATGGAAAAACAAGGAGCTAATCCCAAAGCTTACAGGTTAGTCACCTTATCTGAATATTTCTGAAAGATCCACAAGGGTTTACAGCGCCAGCAGCATGTGACACCTCATTCTTAATTAAAATGCTTGATTTTTAATTTCTAACTTTTAAAACACAAAACATGGCAACCCACAATGAACTACCACTACAGAAAAATAATGTTCCACCTATATTGTCCATTTTCATTCTTCAACAAATGGGTTTGAATCCAACCGCAACTTTTTGCAGCTAGTGGATACTTAAAACTCTCAAGCTCCTCCCTTACCCACAATGCCCAAGTCCAACTCCATAACTCAAATCTTGTTTGCTGACCTTTCTGGTAATTAGAAACTAAGGAATAACCAATATGATAAAAATTAATACCTGGAGCAGAAATATGGGAAAGATTAGTTGTGTAAGAACTTACCATAACAGCAGATGTAATTCTCGACTCATCTCTGTTGCAGTATTCCTGACTTAAGGGAGATTACAGAAGCTCATGAGGAAAGGTGGAGGAAAAGGCAGGGGAATTTTCAAGGAAACCATGGAAAATGACCCTGGCAAACCCTGCCCTGTATCTAGAGATGGAGTCCAGAGTATGGTGTTTGGTGAAGGTGTGGACAAAAGTCTAGGTAGCTGCTTCTAGGACAGAGTTGGTATCCAAACCCCTGAGGAAGGTCCTTGAAGATTACACTGCCCTGGTAGAGTGAGCTTTGACTGAGCCAGGTAAAACCTTACCATGATGGGTGTAGCCAAAGGCAATGGATTTGGATATCCAGTTAGGGATGGTCTGTTTAGACACAGGCAGTCCCAGAGCCCTGGGATGGAAAGATACAATTAATTAGTCTGTTTTTCCTGAAGGGGTTAGTCTTCTCTAATTAGAACCTGAGCTGTCTGTGTACATCCAGCACATGCAGGATCCTCTCACTGTTGTTTTGTGGAGAGGGAAAGAAAGTTGATAGGTGAACTGCCTGGTTTAGGGACAATTCATTGACAACCTTTGGCATGAATGAAGGACTGATCTGCAGAGATACACTGACTTTATGGAAAGACAAGAAAAGGGGAGAAGCCATGAGGGCCCTCCTGGCCAAGGTAATGGCCACCAGGAGAACTGTTTTCAAAGTGCAGTATCTGAGTGAGCTAGGGGAAGCAGGTTCAAATAGAGCTTGAGTTAATTTCTCTAATACAAACTTGAGGTCCCAGGGTGGGGCCAGTGATCTGCTGGGGGGGCCCATGACATGGACACCTTTGAGAAATTCTTTAGCTTCGAATCTGGAAGCTAAGGGAGGGTTTAGTGGTAAACAACCAGAAATAGCTTCCAAATGAGCTTTGATTGAAGAGTATGCTAGTCCTGCATTAAGCAATTCACATAGGACAGAACCATAGGCGAGAGCACCTTCAAATAGGTCCTGGTTCCTAGCTTGGCACCAAAAGTACAGTTTTGTACCTACCATAAATGTAGATGTTCGAGGATTCCATTGCTGCAGTCCTGACTATTGGGTATAGTCCGCGTCCAGTCGGCCCGAATACCAGAGTATAAGGCTGACGTCGGTCAGGGCGCATTAGACTGACGTCAGTACGTCAGGGTACTAATGCGCATGACCGACGTCATATCCTCAGTCTTTTCTTGCCCCAGATGTCAGAAGACCCTAAAAAGACAAGCCCCAAAAACCTGCACCAAAACATGTACAATATATACAACAATATATACAAAAATATAAACATGTAAACTCACCTACACAACCACCCCTAAATACAGAGGGGAAGGAGGGAGGTAAATTGGACTGCAGCAATGGAATCCTCGAACATCTACATTTATGGTAGGTACAAAACTGTACTATGTTCTTAGTCTTCCATTGCTGCAGTCCTGACTATTGGGTAGAATCCCAAAGCAGAGGTAAGGGAGGCTGGCAAATTATAAAGAAGTAGGAGCTGACAACATGCCTTGCAAAACAGCTGTGGCAAAACCAGGCCTAGACTTAGAGTAGATAGGGAGGTGATAATGCTTAGACGAAGTATGCACTGGACTCCAGGTAGCTGCTTCCAAAATATCCTTAGTTGCCACCCCTTAGAAATGCTGTTGAAGTGGCAGTAGCCCTAGTGGAATGAGGCCTAATCCCGCTGGAATCTCCTTGCCATGATGGGAATAACAAAATGCAATGCAAAAGCCAATCCACCTAGAAATAGTTTGTTTTGACACAGGCTTGCCCTGAGAACTCAAAGCAAAAGAAACAAACAACTGCTGAGACTGCCTAAAATCCTTAGTCCTGCTTAAATAATAGCAATTGCCTGTGTACATCTAAAGTGTGCAAAATCTTTTCCCCTTTATTTTGAGGGTCTGCAAAAAGTAGGCAAATGAATAGTTTGGTTTAAAGCCACACTAGAAACCACCTTAGGCATAAAAGAAGGATTAGTGCGTAATGATACCCTATCCTTATGGAAAATCAAAAGGGCTCTACTGCCATAAGGGCCTGCAACTCAGACACCCTTCTTGCAGAAGTAATAGCCAACAGAAAAGCAGTCTTCCATGACAAGTATTTCAATTCAGCAGTAGCTGCAGGCTCAAAAGGTTGTAGAGTAAGTTTTCCAACACAAAATTGAGATCCCAAGCAGGAGTAGGAGCTCTCGTGGGGGTCTTATATTCTTTGCCCCTCTAAGAAACTGCTTGAACAAAGGATGCGAAAACATAGGTGGGTCACAATCATAGTGAGCTGAAATTGCTGCAGCATGAATCTTTATGGAAGAGAAGGACAAACCTTTGTCCAATAATTCAGTAAGATATTGAAGAGCCACACTCAAATTAGGCTCAGAAATCTCCAAATTCTTTGCTGTACTCCAAAAGAAAAATCTCTTCCATTTTTCTGCATACACTTTCCTTGTACTAGGTCTTCTAGCTTCCATAATCACATTTAAAACTTGTTGAGGAAGTTGAGACCTGCTGTGTTTCAACACAGAATATGCCAAGCTGTTAGATGAAGAGAGTGTAGCTTGACATTGAGCAGATGACCGTCCTTCTGAGATAACAGATGAGGAATCAGAGGTAAAGGCCATGGAGGCTTCTTTACCAGACTCCGTAGTAAGTAGAGGGTACCAGTGTTGCGAGGCCAATCTGGAGCTATCAAAATCATCCTTGGCCTGTCTTGTCTGACCTTTAACAGTACCTTTGGAAGAAGAGGTAGAGGTGGAAAGGCATACACATGAAGGTTTTTCCAACTGAAAGACAGAGCATCCACTTTCCAAGCTGTGTGATGAAACCCCTTTGTGCAATACTTTGGCAGCTGGTGGTTTAGTGGAGAAGCGAACAGATCTATGTCTGGAGTTCCCATGACACTGTCAGTTTCTGAAATACATGAAGATCCAGTTTCCACTCGTGGGGATCCATGATTTGTCTGCTTAACACATCTGCTAAGGAGTTCTGTGCTCCTGGCAGAAACCTTGCCTGAAGAGTTAGTTGCAGGCTTAGCGCAGTCTCCCATAAAATCATTGCTTGCCTGCATAGAGGATAAGAATGTGTTCCCCTTGCTTGTTGATGTACCACATGACAGTTGTGTTGTCTGTTAGAATCAACACCTGCCCTGGAAGAAGTAACTCCTTGAAAGCCATTAATGCAAACTGGACTGCTAACATCTCTTTCATGTTGATATGTAGATGCTGTAGTCTGGCAGGCCACTTGTCTTGTATCCACTTTCCATTTAGATGAGCTCCCCAAGCAATGTCCGAGGCATCTGTCGTCAAGATTTGACTTGCCTCTGGCGGGTCACAGACAGTCCCTTGTTTAGGTGACATTCCTGAGCCCACCACAAGAATTCTTTTTGAAGGCAAGGTATTATTGGAATGACAGTGTCCAAATCCTGGCAGTGCTGTGTCCATACATTTTTGAGATACCATTGTAACTTCCTCATATGCAGTTTGGCATTGGGAAGCACCAGAATACAAGATGCCATGAACCCTAATGCTTGAAGGACTGTCCTTGCAGTCAGCACGGACTGATGAGATAGTTGATGGAAGTAAAGTGACAGACTCTTTTGTTTGTCCGGGGTTAAAAGGCCATCTGGGCTGCTGTATTCAGTCTCACACCCAGAAAGCACATGTCTTGAGAGGGTACTAGACTGGACTTTATTTCGTTCACAGAATACCCTAGGCATCTTAGCACTGCGATAACATATTCCAGGTGCTGTAGAAGAACTTCCTTTTCTTGAGCCAGAATCAGGCAGTCGTCCAAGTAAGGATAGATTTGAATTCCTTGAAGCCTGAAGTAAGCTATTACTGGAGCCAGAACCTTTGTGAACACTCTGGGCAGTAGATAAGCCAAAGGGCAATGCAGAGAACTGATAATGAGAATTTCCAGCTCGAAACATATACTTCCTGCAACTTAGCCTTATAGGCACATGAAGGTAAGCTTCTTTGAGATCTAAAGTTACCATCCAGTGATTTTTGCCCAGCAGAGGTAAAAGCTGTTGTAGCGTCAACATCTTGAACTTGGGAATGTCCAGATAAGTGTTGAGGATAGATAAATCCAAAATTGGTCTCCACGTGTTTCCCTTCTTTGGTACAAGGAACAGGCGAGAATAAAATCCTAGGCCCTTTCTGATACAGGGACTGACTGAATGGCCCCTATGTGAAGTAACTGAGAAACTTGCTTGTGAGCCTCTTTTCTTTGTGGAGGAGGAACGTCTGGCATGCCTTTGAAAGGGGCATTGTATGGAAATAAAATCTGTAACCGTGGTGAATGATATCCAACACCCATTTGTCTTGAGTAATTAAATCCCAATTTTCTTTGAAAAGAGACAGTCTTCCTCCCAAAGGAGCTGCCAAAGCGTGAATCTGCTGGCAGCTGAAAAGACAGGTCATTGGGTCTGTTCTGAAAGGACTGACCCCTGCCCTCACCAGAAGTCTGAGCAGGTGAACTCCCTGTTCTAGGCCTAAAAGAACCTTGAGCCCTGCCCTACCACGTCTAGACCTACCCCTAGACTGAGAATCATAAGCAGGATATGTCCACCCCTTAGCAGGCCAATTTCTACTAAACTTCGGTGGCTGCACCTGCAAAAAATCTTTAACAGTTTGCATAGACTTAGCTTTGTCCTCCATTTTCTTTAAAACTGCTTCCACAGGCGATCCAAACAACACATCAGACTGTAAAGGAGCATCCAAAATCCTTGTCTTAACATGCTCAGCTAAATTCTGATCCTTCAACCAGGCATGCCTGCGAAGAACAGAACTGGTAGCAGCCACCCTCGAGGAGGCCTGTACAGCATCAAAACCACATTGCAAAGAATGCTTACCCACTTGTTCAGACACATGAACCAAATCCAGCAACTCTTTACACTCAATACCTTCCGCCAAAGCATCCACCTTAGATTTCAATTGTGAAAGGAGATAATTCTGATATTTTAGCATGTGAAACTGACAATTCAAAGCTCTCATGGCTAGAGTGGAAGAAGTATACACTTTCTTTCCCCACCTATCCAAAGCCCTTGCCTCTTTATCAGTGGGAACAGGATTTTTAACCACAGAGGCCTTTACACCCTTAGGCCCTTGAGAAATAGTTTCTGGGTCGCCCTAGGACTCTTAAACAAATATTTATGAGCTTGGGCACCCTATAATACCTATCAGGCTTAACAGGAGCAGGAGGCAAAGAATCAGGGTTCAGGGAAGCCTCTCAAAACATCTTCCACCACATTCAACACAGGAGGAATAGCTAAAGGCCTATGCTGGGGTAAAACAAGAACTCCTAAGCCTTTTCCTGGAATCAGAGTAATCCTGGCCTTCTCATTTAAAGTGCTTCCTCATGGAATGCAAAGTCTCTGAAAATGAGAAATCCTCAGGCGGAGAAGCTGTAGGAGTGGAATCATCCACATCAGAATCAGAATAAGTGGGATACTCCTGCATCTCTTCCACAGAAGATTCTGAAGCCTCTGAACACTGTTCAAAACTATCAAACTCGGTTCCACCTAGGCCTCTTATCAGGCGGGGCATAGAACCCCTAATCATAGTAATCAAATCTTCTGCCATTTTAAGCATATGTTTCTTAGGTACAGAACCGAAATGCTAGGAGAAGCCCCCACTAAAGCTGAACTAGGCCTACCTCTTAAAGAAGTTTTGGCAACAGAAGGAGAGGCTCTAACTACCTTGAGAAGAGAGGGAAGAACAGTCACCTGAGAAGCCCCTCAGCCTGGCCTACCTCCTGAGAAGGCACATCCTGTAAGAGTATAGTTTCTGCCTGGGACTCCATGGAAACTCCTGGCAAAACCTCCGGCTCCACTGAGCCTTCTAAAGAACCGGCGTCCGGGACTGCGGTTCCTCAACCCTAGGCTTCACTGTTTTATCCTTGCGCTTCTTGGAGGCGCGTGGAGCATCCGGCGGCATTTTATAATTACAACGTTTCCCAAACACTAACCTGGCACAGTCTAACCTCCTCTTAATAGTGCGTTTGTTAAACCTAGCACAAGAGCGGCAACCAACAACGTCGTGCTCAGGCCTAAGCAAGGTATACACAAGGTATGATAATCCCTATGCGGTATCTGTTTCCCACAAGAAATACAGTTATTCACTTTTCTGACATCCGGTAAAATACTGAGGCAAGAAAAACCAAAATGTTCCCCAGCGGTACTTAGCCAACTCTGTTTCGGTCTGAAACTCCGGTTTCGGAAATATTTCAGTACGCCAACCTGCACTCGCAAAACTGCTTCTGCATCGGACCATGCGGCAAAAAAGACTGAGGATATGACGTCGGTCATGCGCATTAGTACCCTGTCGTACTGGCGTCAGTCTAATGCGCCCTGACCGACGTCAGCCTTATACTCTGGTAATCGGGCCGACTGGACGCGGACTATACCCAATAGTCAGGACTGCAGCAATGGAAGACGAAGAACATCAGAGAACTGCATCCACTTGGACAGGTAAGATTTTCTAGTTGTAGGTTTCCTGGCCTCTTGCAGTACTTTAAGCATGCCCTCAGAGTAAAGGTGTCTAAATAGTATTAGGGCTCTATCACTCACAGAGTTAACTGGAGGGTTTCCAGATGTGGGCGTAGAACTGAGGCCTAGTTGTGTTAGGAGGTCCCCTTGGTGGGGTAACTTCTGGTGATTGCCCTTGGTTAGGTGAAACAGAAGGGGGAACCAATGCTGTCTTGGTCAACAGGAAGTCACCACCAAGATTTATGGCTTTTCCTCTTGGACTTTCAACAAGACTTTGGGGATGAATGGGAGGGGAGGGAATGCATATATGAATTTCCCCTTCCATGGTATAGAAAGTGCACCCAAGTCTCCACATCGGAGGATGGTATTCTCTGGCACAAAACCAAGGAAGTTGTTTGCTCATGGGGGAGGCAAACAAATCTATTTCTGGAATACCACACCAGTGGACAATGTCTAGGAACACATCCCTGTGTGGCATCCATTCGTGGGTTTGTGTCCTCGATCTGCTTATGGTGTCTACCATGGTATTCTGGCTGGAGGGGGATGTACACCGTTTGTAGAAATACATCTAGTTGATGAGCTAGATCCCATACCTGCATGGCTAGACTACACAGGAAATAGGATCTGTTACCTCCCTGCTTAAGTACTACAGGACTGTCATGTTGTCGGTGTGTACCCGTGACCTCCCTAGTCTGATCAGTGATTTGAAGGTTTGCGGGGCTAAAAAATAATGCCCTCACTTTTCTCACATTTATGTGTTCCTTCATTTGGGAGGGAGACCACTGCCCTTCAGCCATGTGGAGGTCTAAGGCTGCACCCCTCAGCCCATATCCAAGGCATCCATAAACAAGGTCTGAGAAGGTGGTAGAGGGTGAATGGGAAGACCTGGATTTAGAGATGGTTGTGAGATCCACCACTGGAACTCCTGCTTTAGACATGGGAGGAGCGGAATCAAGTGTTCTAGATGGTGAGCATGCTGAGACCATACTGACTTGAACTATTGAAGCTTACTCATGTGAAGTCTTGACAGAGGGAGCATTAGCATGGTGGAAGCCATTAGGCCCAAGATCCTGAGGAAATGTCTGGCAGAAATCTGATTTAGGTGGAGTGTCTCTGCAAATATTAGTGAGGTCTCCTGAGCTTTGGAAGGTGGGAGAGAGGCAGTCACACTTGAGGTTTGGAATATGCAGCCCAGAAATGAGAGAGGCTGGGTTCAGGGATTACTTCTTGAAGCTGATGGTAAATCCCAGGTTTTGAAGAATGGATACTGCCATTTGGATGGACTTGTTAAACTCTGCTTGAGAAGTGGCTTGGATTAAGTGGTCATCTAGGTATGGGTAAATTAAGATCCCCTTGAGCCTGCAAAAGGCTACTTGGGACAGACATTTTGTGAAGACTCTCAGAGCTGTAGAGAGTACAAAAGGCAAAGATGAGAACTGATAGCGAGGATCCCACAGAAAATTGTAGGAATCGCCTGTATCTGTGGTGAACTGCGATATGGAGGTAGGCATCCTCGATATCTATTGAGGCTAGAAATGCCTGAAGGTGGACAAGAGGAAACCATGTTTGTAGGGTTACCATTTTGAAAGAAGGGACTATGAGGAAATCACTGAGGTGGGAGAGATCCAGTACTGGTCCTCAAGGGTCCTTCCTTGCTGCGAACTAGGAAAAGGCACAAGTAATAGCCCCTTCCCTCTTCCCCACAGGGAACAGGTTCTATGGTGCCCTGTTGTAGGAATTCTAGTAGAACTGGTGGGAAATGAGGGAGTTTATCTTTTAGTGGTAGGGGATTCCCCTGAACACAGGCACTTTGTGCCAAAACATGAAGTACTCACTTTTTATGTGTCCTGAGTGAGGAGTCCCCAGGAAGGAAGGGAGAGGGAAAGGCGTTGGGACAAGGGGATTAGATTGTTGCAAGAGTCATGAGGATGACCCCATTTGGTTAGGAAAGGTCTGCTTGGTTATATGAGGGACAGAAGCAGAAGAGGAGGGAAACTGTTCTGTCTTCTTAGCCCACTTTTGGGGTCTAGACTGAGGAGCTCTGGACTGCCTGCGTACAAAGTTTTTTTTTTTTTTTTTTTTGCAGGGTAATTCCTGTGAAATTTAAACACAGGGGATACTAAAATGTGTCAAGATGTTTAGGGTCTTTGCTTTTTTCCTGCAGAGACTTGAAGAGCTCTGCAGAAGGTTTCCCAAACAGGGCAGTATAATCCAGAGGAGCATCCATCAATTTAGCCTTGATATACTCAGGCAGAGGCTGAAGCCTTAAACAGGCAAACCTACTAATGGTTGAAGAGACAGCTGCAACCCTAGAGGAGGCTTCTACTGCATCACAGGTGCACTTGATAGCATGTCTGGGTACCTGAGTGGAGGTGGCAAGGAGAGAGGATGCCAGGGCCTTATTAGCAGAGCCAGGCATACCCGACACCCATTTAGAGTCCTGCAAAAGGAGTTCCAAGTTGTACTTGGTTGTGTGTGTCTGATAATATAAAACCCTGAAGGCCAGGGTAGCCAAGGTATACATTTTCTTTCCCAGTCTCTTCAACTGTCTGCTGTCTTTATCTGAGGGCAGCAGGGAAGAGGAGGGAATGGACCTGGAGGCCTTATCACAGACAACAGAAATAACTGAAGGATCTGCAGTAGTGCCTTAAAAAGGAATTAGCAGCTCTTGGGTACTTTGTAATATCTATCAGGTTTTTTAGGGGCTGGGACTGCAAGTCTGAATGGGTGGAAGCAGAAGCAAAGGCATCCAGAAATGCAGGGATTAAATGAGGGGTGGTTGAAAGACTTTGGGGGGAGTCTGGACTTGGGAGGTGGTCATAATAATGCTTCTGGACCTCTAATACCTCTGTGGAGACCCACTTGAAATGGTCTTGCATTCTGGAGATACTGTATCATTGGAGTTTTCTTCGGGGGAGGCATAATCCAAAGGAAAGGGAATTTGGGAAGAATATCCAATTCCTCATCCTCCTCCTCAGAAGAAGCGGTATCATCAGAGGTAAGAAGAGGCCTAGGTCTCTTCCTAGGGGAAGAAGGCCCAGTCAGAAGGGAAGCAGCATGCCCTGACGTAGGCCTAAGGGCCATAAAGGCCTTGATGAGGCCTTGTGAAAAGTTTATCAATTCCGTCTGTGGATCAGGCTTTGCGTTGGGCACCGCGCGGCAAGAAAAACTGAAGAAAATGGCGTTGGCTGCATCTTATATACCCCCTGGCACACTGATGTCAGAAAAGAGGCGACAATAACAGACACTGGACCAGGACTTTGGAATTCAGGCAGACTGCGGGTAGCCTGCCAGCAGGATAACCCAAGTGTAATGACTGCAACAGTGAAACACGATGAACATAATGTTTTTTTGTTTCTTCTTTGCAGGAGTATCTATGCGGTGCAAAGGAGGAGAGCTAGATGTAAGCCTGCACTCTACAATATCTGATTCGACATCCTCCTCAATGACTACATGGGTAATCCCTCTAATGTCCTCTAGCACTATAAGACTTGGTTCCCCCTGGACAGAGGCCAATGTCCGAGAAGCCTCTCTGGATGTGCATATGTTTAGAGCCAAGCCTGTGAAGTGGGCTCAATCCGGATCTCAGTAGGCACGCGTCTCCAAGCACTCATGCACACTGGGAGGAGACGTCAGACTCAAGAGGCATAGCTTTGGATTTATGTCGATGTTTTTTGGCTTTCCGTTTTATAGGCTCGGTTGTTGGGTCCAGAGGAACATCCATCATGCTTTTTGCAAGAAGCTTGAGACTCTGGTTTTCAAGGTATATTGCAAAGGAAGATAACAGACTCCAGAGAGTTTTAGGGATGAAGGATTGGCAGATAAAACAGGTCTGTGGTTGTGCCGAGGGCCTAGGCAAAAAAGGCCCTGAGTACGACTGCCTTTGTGTGGAATTTGTCGTCCACAGTCACATTTCCTTGTTCTGGATGAGATGAACCTCAAAGAAAAAGAAAGGTAGCAA
This sequence comes from Protopterus annectens, assembly GCF_019279795.1. Taxonomy (NCBI): domain Eukaryota; kingdom Metazoa; phylum Chordata; order Ceratodontiformes; family Protopteridae; genus Protopterus; species Protopterus annectens. The sequence goes on from NC_056726.1 coordinate 1,557,730,259, forward strand.
AAAAAACAAAGGCTTACCCAATGTTATTTATTTTACCCAAAGAATAGCAATTCTGACAGCAAAACGATGTCTGGGACTGGCGATCCGACTAGTGCAAAGAAGTTCTGAGGGCGGTGCACGCGTACATCTCTTTTATGGCCGACATCTGCTGTCGGCCAATGTCAGATGTGCAGCACACCTTAGGTAGTAAAAGACTGGTATACTGGCCGACATCGGGTCGCCTTGGTAGGTAACTCCCTTAAGTCAGGAATACTGCAACAGAAGGACATCATTGGCTCCCTGAGAATTTTCTCATTCTTTCAGAAGTAATAAAGAAAAAAGTACGGGGGGTTGAAGGGAGGGAAGTTGAGGAAGAATGAGGAAGGGACAACACAGACGGAATGTTATGGGGAGTACGCAACTTCTTTATCTGAAGTTGTCAATTTTCATTCACTCCTCAACAAAAGGGACAGAGTCCCCAGGTACTTCAATCCCTGGGACAGAGTCCCCAGCTACTTTTATCCCTGGTGGACTCTAGGGAACGATATTCCAAGCGCACTGTTGAGCCGAAGGTTGCTCCTCCCCTAGAAATCAGATCCAATTTGTAATAAGTAATAAAGGTATGAAGATTAGACCAAGTTGCAGCTGCACAAATATCGCCCAAGGAAGATCTGGATAACAACACTGACGAAGTTGCCATGGAACTGACTGAATGAGCTCTTAAAGGTTTTGGTAGAGACAAACCCAAACTGTTACAAAGATAATGCAATCAATTAGCCATTTGGATAATGAGAAGTTATGTACCTACCATAATGTTCCATGCTGGTTGTCTTCTTCTCGCCTTCTTTCTTGCTGGATGGGTTCGGAGCCGATCATCGGCTCCGACTCGGCCAATACTAAAGCTCGAGAGCTAATTCCACCGGCTCGAGGCTCCCCTATAACCCACAATGCTAGGCGGTAAATACTCAGATCTCGTTTGATAGCTAAAACCAAGCAGTTCTAGTCCCCATAGTATGGAGAAGAGAGAAAAAGAACTCACCTCTATATAAACCTGTATGTAAGCTACCACAAACATAAAAGGGAGAATAGAGGTGGTAGAACATGTGGGAAGGAAGCCCCAATAGAATATCCCAAACATTCCTATCGGTCTGTCCAGGCTGGGGGGAAGGAGGGTGGGACGCAAGAAAGAAGGCGAGAAGAAGACAACTAACATGGAATGTTATGGTAGGTACATAACTTCTCAATGTTAAGTTGTCAATCTCGCCTTCATTCTTGCTGGATGGGACCGCGTCCCTAGCACCTTACTCCGGGTGGCTTATCGGAACAGACTCTTGAGAACAGTGGAACCAAAGTTGGTACGGTTTCTGGAGGCCATATCCACTTTGTAATGCGAGATAAAGGTATGAGGAGAAGCCCATGTGGCTGCTGCACAAATGGAATCTATTGGTAGCCTGTCCTGAAAAGTTACAGATGTAGCTAATGCCCTGGCTGAATGAGCACTAGGTCTCGAAGGCAGTTTTTGATGTCTGATTTCATAGATGAAGGTAATTATAGAGGTAAGCCATCTTGAAAGGGACACTTTAGAAACTGGAAGGCCCAATTTCCTTCCATAAGACAGGAAGAGCTGGTCAGATTTCCTGAACTGTTTAGTCCTGTCTAAATAATATCGAAGTTGGCGATGAACATCTAGAAAATGTAACTTTTGTTCCGACCTGTTGGAATAATCAGGGAAGAAGATAGGGAGATCGATAGTCTGGTTTAGATTTGCCTCAGAGGAAACCTTAGGCAAGAAGGACGGATTAGTCAGGAGGGACACCCTGTCTTTATGGAAAACTAAGTAAGGAGGACGACTGCAAAGAACATGAAGTTCAGATACCCTTCTAGCTGATGTTATGGCTACTAGAAAAAGTGTTTTCCATGAGAGCAACTTAAGAGGGCATGAAGCCGCAGGTTCGAAGGGGGGGAGAATCAAGGACGCTAGGACCAAATTCAAGTCCCACTGAGGTGGGGGATCTTTGATTGAGGGCTTGAGCAAAAAGACACCTCTTAGAAAGGCTTTGCAGAGTTTATGGGACATGATACTGGAGTCCGAGGCACCTACATGAAAGTTAGATATAGCAGCTAGTTGTAGTCTAATGGTAGATGAGGAAGAGCCTAAATGAAAAAGCTCTGCCAGGAAGTCTAGGATAGACTGGATAGGTGCAGTGAAGGGGTCTATATTTTGTGATGCTGCCCAGAAGGAAAAACGTGTCCACTTACTATTGTAAATCCTTCTGGTAGAAGACTTGTGAGAGGCTATCAGGATGTTACGGACCGAATGAGAAATTAAGGGAAGCCTGGCTAGGGTAGGAATTGGAGAAACCACGCTGTGAGGTTGAGAGATTGGAGGGAGTGGTGCAGCTGGCCCGACTGGTGGGTCAAAAGATCTGGCACTGGGTCCAGATGCCAAGGCTGCTCCAAGAGGTAATGATGCAGGAACGGAAACCATATCTGTCGAGGCCAGTAAGGGGCAATGAGGATCATAGTGACTCTCAAGGCGATAGCTTTCTGAATTAATTGAGAGATCAGTGGAAAAGGGGGGAAAGCATACAGAAGTCCCCGGGGCCAATCGTGGACTAGAGTGTCTCTGGTGGGTTGGCCTGGCAGAGGGAAGAGGGTGAAGAAATCGTGACACTTGCTGTTTTGGGGAGTAGCAAAAAGATCGCAGCAAGGCCGGCCCCATCTTTGAAAGATTTCTTCCAGCACTGATTTTTTTTAGAGACCACTCGTGAGGCATGAGAATAGCCCTGCTCAACTTGTCCGCAATCACGTTGGACTTCCCGGGAATGCGTGTTGCTATCAGAAACCGCTGAGAAGAAATCGCCCACTGCCAAAGTCTGAGTGCCTCTCGACATAAGGGATAGGACTTGGTTCCGCCCTGTTTGTTGATGTACCACACTACGGACATGTTGTCCGTCTGAATTGCAATAGTCCCTGTGGGAAGAGAGTCCTGAAGGGCTTGCAACGCTAAAAGCACTGCTCTCATCTCTAAAACATTTATGTGCAAGTGGCAGTCGAAAAATTGCCACGTGCCCTGGACTGTCCTGCTTTGATACTGCCCACCCCCCCCACCCGATCAGGGAGGCGTCCGTTGTCACCGTAGCGATTGGGGGGGGGATGAAGGGTCTGCCCTGAAGAACTTGAGGTGATGTCATCCACCAAGACAGGTGATTCTTGCATGATTTGGTTAACAGAATGATGCGAGACATCGGGAGCTGTTGGAAGGACCATTGAGAAAAAAGCATCCACTGGAGGATCCGCATGTGAAAACGAGCTAAGGGGAGAAGTGTAATGGTAGCCGCCATGAGTCCTAATACCTTCAAGACTACCCTGGCTTTGATCTTGTTGCATTGGAGCAGAAGGTAAACGTGTTTGCGGATATCTGATACTCTTTGCTCTGTCAGTCTGGCAGAAAGATGAACTGTGTTTAAGGTGGCGCCTATACAGGTAATAGATTGACAAGGCGACAAGGCAGATTTTTCGAAATTTACTGAAATGCCTAGAGCTTGGCAAGTTTGAATGAAGTCTCTGGATAGAAGAAGTTGACGCCTGGTGGTGGCGGTAAGGAGCCAGTCATCCAAATATGGAAACACATGGAATCCTTGACATCTCAAGTGAGCTGCGACCACTGCCATACATTTGGTGAACACTAGGGGGGCTGTAGTGAGACCAAAGGGCAGGGCTCTGAACTGGTAGTGACTGGCTCCCAGCCTGAAGCGGAGAAACCTCCTGGAGCACCTGTGCATTTTGATATGGTAGTACGCATCCTGAAGGTCTATCGAGCACATCCAATTGTCCTGACCCAAGAAGGGTAGAATGGACTGTAGCGTGACCATCCGGAATTTTGTTTTCTTCACATAATTTTTTAGCTTGCTGAGATCCAGTATTTGTCTTCAGTCCCCTGTTTTTTTTTGGTACCAAAAAGAATTTGGAGTAGATTCCGGATCCTTGCTGGTCTGCTGGGACTGGCTGGATAGCTCTTTTTGACAGCAGCTTTGATATTTCTAACGCTGCTTGTTCCCTTAGACTGGGTGGAACGTCTGGAAGGGATCCTTTGGGTTGGGATGGGATGTGAATAAAGGGGATTTTGTAACCCTCGGATATGATTGACTGTACCCATTTGTCTTGAGTGAGACAAAGCCAGGCTTCTGGGTACAGTGATAATCTTCCCCCGTCTGCCTCTGAAGGTGGACAGCCGGGCAGCTCCTCAGGGATGCTGAAAGAGTTTATCAGAGAAAGTTTCTCTGCTACCCAGGTTTTGCGGACCACCTCTGCCCCTAGGGCGGCATCTATTGTTGTTCCCCCCTCTGCCTCTAAAGGGGAATCGACTTTGTGCGTCAGATGAGACTCCTTGTGGTTTGCGGAAAGTACAGTTTTGTACCTACCATAAATGTAGATGTTCGAGGATTCCATTGCTGCAGTCCTGACTATTGGGTATAGTCCGCGTCCAGTCGGCCCGAATACCAGAGTATAAGGCTGACGTCGGTCAGGGCGCATTAGACTGACGTCAGTACGTCAGGGTACTAATGCGCATGACCGACGTCATATCCTCAGTCTTTTCTTGCCCCAGATGTCAGAAGACCCTAAAAGACAAGTCCCAAAAACCTGCACCAAAACATGTACAATATATACAACAATATATACAAAAATATAAGCATGTAAACTCACCTACACAACCACCCCTAACTACAGAGGGAAGGAGGGAGGAGTAAATTGGACTGCAGCAATGGAATCCTCGAACATCTACATTTATGGTAGGTACAAAACTGTACTATGTTCTTCGTCTTCCATTGCTGCAGTCCTGACTATTGGGTAGAATCCCAAAGCAGAGGTAAGGGAGGCTGGCAAATTATAAGGAAGTAGGAGCTGACAACATGCCTTGCAAAACAGCTGTGGCAAAACCAGCCCTAGACTTAGAGTAGATAGGAAGGTGATAATGCTTAGAGAAAGTATGCACTGAACTCCAAGTAGCTGCTTCCAAAATATCCTTAGTTGCCACCCCCCTTAGAAATGCTGTTGAAGTGGCAGTAGCCCTAGTGGAATGAGGCCTAATCCCAGCTGGAATCTCCTTGCCATGATGGGAATAACAAAATGCAATGCAAAAGCCAATCCACCTAGAAATAGTTTGTTTTGACACAGGCTTGCCCTGTGAACTTAAAGCAAAAGAAACAAACAACTGCTGAGACTGCCTGAAATCCTTAGTCCTGCTTAAATAATAACGCATTAGCCTGTGTACCTCTAAAGTGTGCAAAATCTTTTCCCCTTTATTTTTGGGGTCTGCATAAAAGTAGGCAAATGAATAGTTTGGTTTAAAGCCACACTAGAAACCACCTTAGGCATAAAGGAAGGATTAGTACGTAATGATACCTATCCTTATGGAAAATCAAAATGGCTCTACTGCCATAAGGGCCTGCAACTCAGACACCCTTCTTGCAGAAGTAATAGCCAACAGAAAAGCAGTCTTCCATGACAAGTATTTCAATTCAGCAGTAGCCGAGGCTCAAAAGGTTGTAGAGTAAGTTTTCCAACACAAAATTGAGATCCCAAGCAGGAGTAGGAGCTCTCGTGGGGTCTTATATTCTTTGCCCCTCTAAGAAACTGCTTAAACAAAGGATGCGAAAACAATGGTGGGTCACAATCATAGTGAGCTGAAATTGCTGCAGCATGAATCTTAATGGAAGAGAAGGACAAACCTTTGTCCAATAACTCAGTAAGATATTGAAGAGCCACACTCAAATTAGGCTCAGAAACCTGCAAATCCTTTGCTGTACTCCAAAATAAAAATCTCTTCCATTTTTCTGCGTACACTTTCCTTGTACTAGGTCTTCTAGCTTCCATAATCACATTTAAAACTTGTTGAGGAAGTTGAGACCTGTTGTGTTTCAACACAGAATATGCCAGGCTGTTAGATGAAGAGAGTGAAGCTTGACATTGAGCAGATGACCATCCTTCTGAGATAACAGATGAGGAATAAGAGGTAAAGGCCATGGAGGCTTCCTTACCAGACTCCGTAGTAGTGGGTACCAGTGTTGCCGAGGCCAATCTGGAGCTATCAAAATCATCCTTGGCCTGTCTTGTGAAGAAGAGGCAGAGGAGGAAAGGCATACACATGAAGGTTTTTCCAACTGAAAGACAGAGCATCCACTTTCCAAGCTGTGTGATGAAACCCCTTTGTGCAATACTGTGGCAGCTGGTGGTTTAGTGGAGAAGCGAACAGATCTATGTCTGGAGTCCCCCATGACACTGTCAATTTTTTGAAATACATGAAGATCCAGTTTCCACTCGTGGGGATCCATGATTTGTCTGCTTAACACATCTGCTAAGGAGTTCTGTGCTCCTGGCAGAAACCTTGCCTGAAGAGTTAGTTGCAAGCTTAGCGCAATCTCCCATAAAATCATTGCTTGCCTGCATAGAGGATAAGAATGTGTTCCCCCTTGCTTGTTGATGTACCACATGACAGTTGTGTTGTCTGTTAGAATCAACACCTGCCCTGGAAGAAGTAACTCCTTGAAAGCCATTAATGCAAACTGGACTGCTAACATCTCCTTCATGTTGATATGTAGATGCTGTAGTCTGGCAGGCCACTTGTCTTGTATCCACTTTCCATTTAGATGAGCTCCCCAAGCAATGTCCGAGGCATCTGTTGTTAAAATCTGACTCGCCTCTGGCCGGGTCACAGAGAGTCCCTTGTTTAGGTGACATTCCTGAGCCCACCACAAAATTCTTTTGAAGGCAAGGTATTATTTGAATGACAGTGTCCAAATCCTGGCAGTGCTGTGTCCATACATTTTGAGATACCATTGTAGCTTCCTCATATGCAGTTTGGCATTGGGAAGCACCAGAATACAAGATGCCATGAACCCTAATGCTTGAAGGACTGTCCTTGCAGTCAGCACGGACTGATGAGATAGTTGATGGAAGTAAAGTGATAGACTCTTTTGTTTGTCCGGGGTTAAAAAGGCCATCTGGGCTGCTGTATTCAGACTCACACCCAGAAAGCACATGTCTTGAGAGGGTACTAGACTGGACTTTATTTAGTTCACAGAATACCCTAGGCATCTTAGCACTGCTATGACATATTCCAGATGCTGTAGAAGGTCTTCCTTTTCTTGAGCCAGAATCAGGCAGTCGTCCAAGTAAGGATAGATTTGAATTCCTTGAAGCCTGAAGTAAGCTATCACTGGAGCCAGAACCTTTGTGAATACTCTGGGCAGTAGATAAGCCAAAGGGCAATGCAGAGAACTGATAATGAGAATTTCCAGCTCGAAACGCAGATATTTCCTGCAAGTTAGCCTTATAGGCACATGAAGGTAAGCTTCCTTGAGATCTAAAGTTACCATCCAGTGATCTTTGCCCAGCAGAGGTAAAAGCTGTTGTAACGTCAACATCTTGAACTTGGGAATGTCCAGAAAAGTGTTGAGGAGAGATAAATCCAAAATTGGTCTCCACGTGTTCCCCTTCTTTGGTACTAGGAACAGGCGAGAATAAAATCCTACCCCCTTTCTGATACAGGGACTGGCTGAATGGCCCCCATCTGGAGTAACTGAGAAACTTGCTTGTGAGCCTCTTTTCTTTGTGGAGGAGGAACGTCTGGCATGCCTTTGAAAGGGGGCATTGTATGGAAATAAAATCTGTAACCGTGGTGAATGATATCCAACACCCATTTGTCTTGAGTAATTAAATCCCAATTTTCTTTGAAAAGAGACAGTCTTCCCCAAAGGAGCTGCCAGGCGAGAATCTACTGGCAGCTGAAAAGGTCATTGGGTCTGTTCTGAAAGGACTGACCCTGCCCTCACCAGAAGTCTGAGCAGGTGAACTCCCTGTTCTAGGCCTAAAGAACCTTGAGCCCTGCCCCTACCACGTCTAGACCTACCCCTAGACTGGGAATCATAAGCAGGATATGTCCACCCCTTAGCAGGCCAATTTCTACTAAACTTGGTGGCTGCACCTGCAAAAATCTTTAACAGTTTGCATAGACTTAGCTTTGTCCTCCATTTTCTTTAAAACTGCTTCCACAGGCGATCCAAACAACACATCAGACTGTAAAGGAGCATCCAAAATCCTTGTCTTAACATGCTCAGCTAAATTCTGATCCTTCAACCAGGCATGCCTGCGAAGAACAGAACTAGTAGCAGCCACCCTCGAGGAGGCCTGTACAGCATCAAAACCACATTGCAAAGAATGCTTACCCACTTGTTCAGACACATGAACCAAATCCAGCAACTCTTTACACTCAATACCTTCCGCCAAAGCATCCACCTTAGATTTTAATTGTGAAAGGAGATAATTCTGATATTTTAGCATGTGAAACTGACAATTCAATGCTCTCATGGCTAGAGTGGAAGAAGTATACACTTTCTTTCCCCACCTATCCAAAGCCCTTGCCTCTTTATCAGTGGGAACAGGATTTTTAACCACAGAAGCTTTAACACCTTTAGGCCCTTGAGAAATAGTTTCTGGGTCCGCCCTAGGACTCTTAAACAAATACTTATGAGCTTGGGCACCCTATACTACCCATCAGGCTTAACAGGAGCAGGAGGCAAAGAGTCTGGGTTCAGGAAGCCTCTGCAAAACATCTTCCACCACATTCAACACAGGAGGAATAGCTAAGGGCCTATGCTGGGGTAAAACAAGAATTCCCTAAGCCTTTTCCTGGAATCAGCGTAATCCTGGCCTTCCCGTTTAAAGTGCTCCCTCATGGAATGCAGAGACCCTGAAACTGAGAAATCCTCAGGAGGAGAAGCTGTAGGGCTGGAATCATCCACATCAGAATCAGAATAAGTAGGATACTCCTGCAAGTCTTCCAGAAGACTCTGAAGCCTCTGAACACTGTTCAAAACTATCAAACTCCGGTTCCACCCTAGGCCTCTTATCAGGCGGGGCATAGAACCTCTAATCATAGTAATCAAATCTTCTGCCATTTTAAGCATGTGTTTCATAATTACAGAACCCGAAATGCTAGGAGAAGCCCCACTGAAGCTGAACTAGGCCTACCTCTCAAAGAAGTTTTGGCAACAGAAGGAGAGGCTCTAACAACCTTGGGAAGAGAGGGAAGAACAGTTATCTGAGAAGCCCCTCAGCCTGGCCTACCTCCTGAGAGGCACATCCTGTAACAGTAAGGTTTCTGCCTGAGACTCCATGGAAACTCCTGGCAAAACCTCTGGCTCCACTGAGCCTTCTAAAGAACCGGCGTCCGGGACTGCGGTTCATCAACCCTAGGCCGCTGTTTTGTCCTTGCGCTTCTTGGAAGCGTCGGAGCATCCGGCGGCATTTTATAATTGCAGCTTCCCAAACACTAACCTGGCACAGTCTAACCTCCTCTTAATAGTGCGTTTGTTAAACCTAGCACAAGGCGGCAACCAACAACGTCGTGCTCAGGCCCTAAACAAGGTATACACAAGGTATGATAATCCCTATGAGGTATCTGTTTCCCACAAGAAATACAGTTATTCACTTTTCTGACATCCGGTTAAATACTGAGGCAAGAAAAACCAAAATGTTCTAGCGGTACTTAGCCAACTCTGTTTGGTCTGAAACTCCGGTTTGAAATATTTCAGAACGCCAACCTGCACTCGCAAAACTGCTTCTGCATCGGACCATGCGGCAAAAAGACTGAGGATATGGCGTCGGTCATGCGCATTAGTACCCTGACGTACTGGCGTCAGTCTAATGCGCCTGACCGGCGTCAGCCTTATACTCTGGTATTCGGGCCGACTGGACGCGGACTATACCCAATAGTCAGGACTGCAGCAATGGAAGACGAAGAACATCCACATCCCCCCCCCTTGACCTTTGGGATAAGGTCTGGAAGGGGTAGAAAAACGGACTCCCACAGCAGAGAGAGTCTTACCTTCCTGCTCGCACCTAGTCAATGTATCCTTCACCTGAGGTCCAAACAACATTGAGCCATCAAAGGGGGAATTGGTGAAGGACGCCTTGAAAGGGTCCGCAAAATTGCAAAGCCGCATCCAGACGTGGCATCGCAAAGCTACACCTGTGCCTGCGGCCCTACTCACCCCATCGGCCGCATATGAGATAAGCCGCATGGAGGAGTTGACAATCGAATTCAGGGTTGCCAACGGAGTTCATTTTGTCTTGGAACCCCTCAGCTGTTGGATCCTGCAAAGCATCACCCATATCCTTGAGTAAATCCCTCTGGAGATGGATGAAGTGACACAAGTAGTTCAGCGACCGCATGGCAAAGGTCGCTGAGGAAAACATCCGCTTACCGTACCTGTCCATGGTCCTAGACTCCTTATTAGGAGGATGGACAGGTACCGAAGGATCGGCTAATTCCTTCTTAGTGGCTGTGGCCACCACCATGGCATCAACAGAGACACCTTTAGATAAGAACTGTTTCTCTTTCGGGGCAGTAATAAATTTTGACTGCCTCCTTGGGGTAGGTTCCACCGAATCAGGGGCCGTCCAAGCCTTCCTTGCCACTACTTCCATGAGGGTGTCAAAGGGAGGAGACACCCAGGAGGTGGAAGGGCGAGAGCCAAATGCCTCAAGGTCAACCGACTCGTCCTCTGAAGGGTTAAGGGCGGGCCAGTTCCCCCTCTGTTTAAGGATTTCAAGGATGTCAGCAAAAGAGACATCCTCAGAGGAGGACCAAGGGGAACCTTCAGATTCCTCCAAGTCTGTGTCCGAGGTGATAGATTCAGGGGAGTCAATGTGCTTCCTCTTGCAATGTCTCTTCCGAGGGGGTTCCCCTGCCGGATCAGGAGAAGCCTCGGAAGAAGAGGATATTCCCAATGGGGAAACCTGAGGGGCTGGCTCTCTATGGTCTGGTAAGAGGGGGTGGGTAGAAACCACGGCAGGCACTGAAGAGGGAGGAGCTGACGGAGCCGACCGTGAGGTAGACACGGGGTCTAGCACGATCCGCATGACCTCGAAGGCGCCCCGATCAGGAGACAAGGACCCCCCCCGGCACCGAAAGGGACGGCTCCGAGGCCGATGTCGGAGCCGAACTCACCAGCACCGACGCTTCGAGAGGGAGAACGAGGTCGGACAAGGGTCCAATGCCACTCGCCCCCTCGGAGCAGACGAGGGAAGCCCGGCGCCGAGATCCCTCCAAAGAGGAAATCGGAGCAGACTGAGCCGAAAGGGAGGGTATCGGCTCCGACGTACCGACAGCCACGGCTCAGACGAGCCCCGGCTCCGAACTCAAAGGAGTCTGAGGAGGAACAGAAGCAGGGATGGGAATAGCCGCTGACTGTTGAGTAGGGCTATGCAGCATTTGGGCCAGTGCCTCGGACTTGAGAAGTCTACTCACCACCCTTGGTAAGTCATGGTCGGACAGCCTGGAGGACCGAGTGGAATGGGACCTATGGCTCCGCTCCGACAGAAGAGGTGATCCCGGGGCTGAGTGGATGGAGCCGATGGAAGGGGACCTTGACCTCTTGTTAGAAGGTGGCTCCGATAAAACTATCTGAGCCGACTTGAGTCTTGGCACCCTCGGCTCCGGCCGGAGCCGAGGTAACGGTTTGAGTCTTCGAAACATCGACTCCAGCCGGAGCCGATGTTGAAGCAGCCTTAATGCTCCCAGCGGACTGCTCTGAAGTTGGAGCAGACGGCCTGGAAGTCTTTGAAGGCTTCCCCGACACAGAATGGGTCGAGGGGCCTTCAGGCTTTAATAAGCCTCAAAGAATAAGTTTATTTTTGCGTTCCTGCAAGACTCTCAGGCTGAATGCATGGCAAACAGCACAGGAGTCCTGCAGGTGCAAAGGTCCCAGGCAATAAACACAAGAAGTGTGACCGTCTGTCAGAGACATTTTCTGACAGCACGAGTCACACTTCTTGAAGCCTGAGACCTTGGAGTCTTTAGACATCCCAGAAAAAGAGACTGTATACAAAAAGACACAGACACAACACACAGACACACCCTAAAAAGAAAAACCCAATCACACTGAATGACAAAGGGAAAAAGGGGAGTGGGCCAAAGGCCTAGAAGTTAAAAGGGAATAAAAAGGGAATAAAAACGAGGGAAGACCCGATTTAAATTAAAAGAATGCCCTGTACTATAAACTTGACTAAATAAAAAGGATAGGGGTAGATATTTGAAGGTTTTAACTAGAAAAAACTCACTAACCTGCCAGAGCCGGTAGAAGAAAGCACCTCGCAGCTAAGCGGCAAACGAGATCTGGGTAGTATATAGGGGCGCCTCGAGCCGGTGGAATTAGCTCTCGAGCTTTAGTATTGGACGAGTCGGAGCCGAGGATCGGCTCCGAACCCATCCAGCAAGAATGAAGGCGAGACTGACAACTTAACATCATTACTTTTGCAACTGGCCTGCAGCCAACGCCATTTTCTTTAGTTTTTCTTGCCCCAATGTCAGGTGCCCTCAAAAAGGTAGCAATATTTTATATAATATATATATATATATATATATATATATATATATATATATATATATTCATATACATGCATAAATATAAACTTTACCTTCATCTACAAGCAAATACACCACATAGATTGTAGAAGATAGTGAAGGAAAGATAAACTGTGGAATGACAGGGGGATGGCGGGAGGGTAACCTGGACTGCAACAGTGAATACACTCGAACATCTACATTTATGGTAACTGTACACAACTGTACTATGTTCTTCGTGTTTCACTGTTGCAGTCATTACATTTGGGTAGAATCCCAAAGCTATGGATGGGAGACTGGAGCTAAACAGCATTAGGGGTGGCTATAAGGCCCTGCAGAACTGCAGTGGCAAAGCCTGCCCAGGACTTAGAGAAGAGAGGCAGATGATAATGTTTTGTGAAGGTATGAACAGAACTCCAAGTAGCAGCCTCTAGAATGTCTTTGGTTGGTACTCCTCTGAGAAAGGCTGCTGAAGTAGCTGCAGCTCTGGTGGAATGAGACCCAATGCCCTTGGGCACAGGTTTACCATGGTGTAAGTAGCAGAAACGGATGCAGTGGCTTATCCACTTCGAAATAGTCTGCTTTGAGATAGCCTTTCCTTCTGATCCTGCAGCATATGAAACTAGTAATTGCTCAGTTTTTCTTAGAGCTTTAGTCCTGCTCAAGTAGAATCTTAGCTGTCTGTGTACGTCCAAGGAATGCAGAATTCTCTCCCCTTTGTTCTACGGATTTGGATAAAAAGTTGGCAGATGAACTGTTTGAATGCAAACCACTTGGCACCACAGGACCAGGAAGCAGGTACACAAAGGCTTTCAAAATAAGCAGTAGAAGAAATCAATCAGCTGCTAGGTCTCCAATAAGATCCTTTAATATGACAAGGCAAAGCTAAAATCACAGTCTCTTCCAAGCGCTTCTGTCATTTTGATTTAATGTTATGTTTAACATGATTATTCAGTTGCCAAGACATTTTTACAAAATGAATCATTTTTTAATGACAATAAGAATGTAGTTTAGAATTTGCCTTATATGGTGATTTTCCTTTTGGGAAAGATCCACGCGAAGTCATGTGATGACTGTGGAAGTATTTAATGCGAATGAACTTCCAGTTCATGTTTTTTGCCTTGAGAAAGCTCGCAAGTGGTCGAGTGAAAGCGCTTGGAAGAGACTGTGATTTTAACTTTGCCTTGTCATATTAAAGGATCTTATTGGAGACCTAGCAGCTGATTGATTTCTTCTACTGCTTATTTTGAAAGCCTTTGTGTACCTGCTTCCGGGTCCTGTGGTGCCAAGTGGTTTGCATTCATGGTTTGGTTTTGCTTCTAGTTTTGGTTTTTCTTAGATGAATTGTTTGGTTAAGAGCCACACTGGAAACCACCTTAGGCATAAAAGTAGGATTTGTCCTCGGACACCCTGTCTGAGTAAAATATGATAAAAGGCTCTACAGTCATGAGGGCCTGTAGCTCTGAAACACTTCTTGTTGAAGTAATTGCTAGTAGCAGAGATGTCTTCCATGATAAGAACTTTATATCAGCGGTAGCGGCTGGCTGAAATGGAGGCAGGGTGAGCATTTCCAACACATAACTGAGGTCCCATGCAGGTACTGGTGATCTTCTAGGTCTTAATTTTTTGGCTCCTCTAAGATTCTGCTTTAGTAAAGGATGAGAAAAGATTGGTGGCTCTGTATTGTAATGAGCCAAAATGGCAGAGGCATGGATTTTGACTGATGAGAAGGATAGGACTTTGTCAAGCATCTCAGTTAAGTACTGCAATATCGGAGGAATATGTGGTTCTGTTGTATCAGCTCCTTGTACTTGATTCCAAGCACAGAATCTCTTCCATTTGTCAGCATAAGATTTTCTAGTACTAGGCCTTCTGGCTTCCAAAATGATATCTATCACAACTATACTGAGAGGTGTCGTTGGTTTGATTACATGATTAGCCATGCTGCCAGGTTCAGAGCTTGCAGTTGATTGTGCAGGATCGGATTGTTTTGCTGGAACAGTAGTTGTGGTCTTTGAGGCAAGGTCCAAGCTGGGTATTGAGACAAGTTTCTTAGGACTGGGAACCAGTATTCGTGGGGCCAGTCCAGGCCAATTAATATTATCTTTGGCTTCTCTTGTCTGACTTTAAGGAGGACCTTCGGTAGAAGAGGCAGAGGAGGAAAGGTGTAAACTGACAGGTTTTTCCAACCAAGGATAGGGCGCCCACTTTCCATGCTTGTCTGTGATAAGTCCTTGTGCAGAATCTTTTCAATTGATAATTTTGAGGAGAGGCAAACAGATCTATGTCTGGGCTCCCCCATTTCTCTGTTATCATGCTGAATACTTGTGGATTTAGTTTCCACTCGTGAGGATCCATAAGGTTTCTGCTTAAATCGTCCGCCAATGTTTTGTTTTCCTGGCAGGAATTGAGCTTAAAGCAAGTCAAAGCTGTGTCCCACAGTGTCATGGCTAATCTGCAAAGGGGGTATGAGTGTGTGCTCCCTTGCTTGTTTATATACCACATGACCGTAGTGTTGTCGGTCTTTATCAGTAGTTGTCCTGGATGAAGTAAGTCCTTGAAGGCTGTTAGGGCATTTTGAACAGCTAGCATCTCTTTCTGGTTGACATGTAGATGCATTTGTTTTGGTGTCTATATACCGTGAATACATCTTCCTGCTATGTGTGCCTCCCAGGCATAATCTGATGAATCTGTTGTTAAGGTTTGGCTGGCAGGAGGTAGAGTGAAGGGCCATCCCATGTTTTGGTGACAGGCCTTTGCCCAGCATAGAAACGCCTGTTGCAGGCAGGGAATGAGAGGAATCATTGTTCCCAGACTATGTGAATGTTGACTCCATAAACTTTTTAGGTACCACTGAAGTTTCCTCATATGCAGTCTTGCACATGGAATTAGTAGGATGCATAATGCCATGAAGCCCAGAGCCTGCAGAATTTGTCTTGCAGAAGACTGGGTTTTTGTTGCCATCAGTTTGAAGTAAGTAGTCAGTTCCCTTGGTTTGTCTGGCGTGAGGTAAGCCATCTGGGCAGTTGTATTTAAGGTTGCACCCAGGAATGTTATCTTTTGAGAGGGTACCAGTTGTGATTTCTTTTCATTTATTGTGTAGCCTAGGCATGTTAGAAAGAGTGTCCTTGTTCTCTGCTTGAATGAGACAGTTGTCCAAGTAAGGATATATTTGTATACTTCTTTGTATGCAAAATGCAATTACTGGTGCCAGGCACTTTGTAAAGACCCCGGGCGCAGCAGATAAGCCAAAGGGCAGTGCAGAGAACTGGTAATGCATTAAGCCAGCCTTGAATCTGAGGTATCTTCTGCACGACTGTCTTATTGGGACATGCAGGCATGCCTCTTTTAGGTCTAAAGTCACCAGCCAAGCATTCTTGCCCAGCATGGGTAGAAGCTGCTGCAAAGTCAGCATTTTGAATTTTGGAATGTCCAGGTATGTGTTCAAAATCGATAAATCCAGTATTGGCTGCCAGGCCTGGTCCTTTCTGGGTACCAAGAACAGTCTTGAGTAAAAACCTTGTCCTTTTTCCTGTTCTGGTACTGGCTGAATGGCCCCCATATCCATGAGGGATGTAACCTGTTTCTGTGCCTCTGCCCATTGATTTTTTGGCAGATCTAGCCAACCATTTGCCATTGGCAGAGTGTGGAAATGGAATCTGTATCCCTGTGATATGATGTTTAGTACCCACTTGTCCTGGGTTACTAACTTCCAATTCTGAGCAAAAAGTGCTAATTTTCCCCCTATGGGTGCTGCCAAAAGAAAAGTGCTTGGTGTAGGCAGAGGGAAGTCATTGGGATTGCTTTCGGTAGGTTTGCGCTTTATCTCCTCCAGATTTGGAGGTGGATGTGCCCCCATTGCTTTGACCTGTATGAGTATTGCGCCTGGTATCTGGAACCCTTAGGGCGTCTGGATTTGCCCCTTTGAGCTCTGTCTGACACAGGAAAGGACCAATTTTTTGTACGCCAATGTCTACTTACTCTTGGTGGCTGCAATTGTAAGAAGTCATTTACAGTTTGCATAGACTTAGCTTTGTCTTACATTTTCTTTAAAACCTCTTCTGCCTTAATACCAAACAGAGAATCATGCTGTAAAGGTGCATCTAGCAATTTAGCATTAACATGATCAGGCAAATTTTATTCCTTTAAACCAGGCATGCCTCCTAGTCACAGATCCAGTAACTGCGGCCCTGCAGGAGGCCAATAAAAAATCAAAACCACATTGTAAAGTATGCTTTCCAAATTGTTCAGCTGCATGGAATAATTCCTGCAATTCTTTATTTTCTGCACATTCTGAAATCAACATCATTTTCTGTTTCAGCAATCCCATAACATGTTGTTGGTACTTAAGCATATGAAATTGACAGTTTAAGGTCCTGATTGGCAAGGTTGCAGATGTACAAACCTTTTTCCTCATCTGTCCAGTGACCTTGAATCTCTGTCAGAGGGGGTAGGATTTTTTGCTGTTGAGGCCTTAACTCCCTTTGCACCCTGTGAAATAGTTTCAGGATCAGCAAAAGGGTTTCTAAATAAAAATTTATG
Organism: Protopterus annectens; assembly: GCF_019279795.1. Lineage (NCBI taxonomy): Eukaryota > Metazoa > Chordata > Ceratodontiformes > Protopteridae > Protopterus > Protopterus annectens. The sequence continues at coordinate 1,557,747,189 of NC_056726.1, forward strand.
TGAGTCAGGGACTCTGTAATATCTGTCAGGCTTACTGGGAGCCGGAGGTAAGGAGTCAGGGGTCAAGCTTGATTCCGAAAACACATCATCCACAATGTCTAACACAGGGGGGAATGGCCAAAGGCTTGTGCTGAGGGAGCAGAAGGAAATCCCTGAGCCTCTTTTTTTAATTCTGAGAAGTCTTGACTCTCCCAGTGAAAATGTTCTCTCAAAGTATGCAAGGTTTCCCCAAATTAATAATCCTCAGGAGGAGATGCAGATGGAATAGACTCCTCAGCATCATAATCCTCATAGGGAGGTAAAGAATTCCTGATCAGAAGAGGAATCAGAAGAAAGAGAAACATGATCTGAAGATTCATAATCAGTATCTTGCCTAGGCCTCTTATCTGGAGGTGGATAGGTACCCCTGATCAAGGTAATAAGGTCTTCAGCCATTTTGATCATCTGTTTTTTTGGCATAGAGGCCTGTGCACGTGGCTCATGCGTCGTTTTTTTTAGTTTTAGAAGTTGCTTTTGTCTTTGATTTTGCAGCTGTCATCAGTTTGATATACAAATGTTGAGGTCTGAATACACCCTTAGAAGCCTGTGTCTGCTCAGCAGCTCCGGACCCATCCTAGGGAGATACATCCATCAGTCCAATACCTTGAGTATCTTGCGGCACGCCGGACTCCACATGGGTGTTGACAGAGACCCGTGAGCCGAAGGTAGCAGGTATCAGGGGCTGCGAAAGCACCTCTGAGTACCGGTGAACCAGCTTAGGAGAAGCTTTGTCATCGGTTTTGGATCTCGACTGCCTTTCTCTGTCCTTTTCTTTGCATTTTTTATGTACTCCGGTAGTCGGATTGCTATCAGACGACATTTCTGGGTAGTTAAATCCTTTTCCAAAATACTATGATGCAAAAATATACCGACGTTGAATACTGCGTTGGTTAAATCTAGCACAAAACCGACAGCCAGGCACGTTGTGATCAGGGCCTAGGCAAGGAATACAGTATAAATGGAAATCCTTATGAGGTATTTTACTTCCAACAAATAATACAATTATTAACTTTTTCTGACATTGGTAAAAAGCAAGAAAAAGGTTTCCGCAATGGGGTACTTAGCTTTAGTGAAGACTTCGGCTCTGAAACACGAAGAACATCGGGGGTCAAGCCTGGTTCCGCTGATGAGGGATGAGGGCAAAGTACCTGCTGTACTTGTTCAGGGGGGATGCAAAGAGGTCACAGCAAGGTTGGCCTCATTGGCAGAATACTTTATCAGTGCCTTTCACGTTCACAGACCACTTGTGAGGTAATAAAATGGACCTGTTCCACTTGTCTATTATAACACTGCATTGCCCAGAATGTGTGCTGCTATCAGAAATCGACTGGATGAGAACACCCACTGCCACACTCTCAGAAGTCCTCGACACAAACAGTAAGATCTGGTTCTTCTTGTTTGTTGATGCACCAAGAATACTGACATACTATCCATCTGAATCGCAATAGTCCCACAAGGAACAGAGTCTTAGAAGGTCTGCAACGCGAGGAGTACTGCTCTCATTTCTAGAACACTGATGTGTGTGTTGGCCTCTTCCATGGACCAGGTGCTTTGGACCGTCTTTCCCAGGAAGTGCCCCCCCTCCACCCAATTTGGGAAGCGTCTGTAGTCACTATGGCCTTGGGATGAGGGAGGATGAAGGGACAGCCTTGTAAAACCTGATCTGAATGAATCCAAAACAGATAATTTTAGCATGCTTGAGTTACTCTGATTGGGGTGCACAAAGGCTGGTGCAGAATGGACCACTGAGTCACTAGACTTCACTGATGAATTCTCATATGGTACCTTGCTAATGGAACTAGAACTATCACCGCAGACACTGATCCCAAGGCTTGGAGAATCAACCGAGCTGGTACAGAAGAATTTTATCTTTTTGACTTGGAAATGAACAGTCTGTATCCTTAGTAAGGGAAGGGGTGCTGTCACTGATGGCATACTGAACAAAGCCCCTATGAACTCTAATACTTGAGAAGGTTCTAGATGAGATTTGTTCTGGTTGATTGTAATTCCTAAGTGAGAGCACAAATGGAGTACATAATCTTGTGCTTTTATTAGTAGATGTCTAGTTGGAATGTTTATAAGCCAGTCATCCAAGTAAGGAAACACCCAGAATCCCTGAAGTCTCAAGTGAGCTGCTACTACTGCATGCATTTGATGAGCACCCTGGGGGCTATAGTGAGGCCAAAGGGCAGAGGTCTGAACTGGTAATGACCGGCTCCCAGCCTGAAGCGCAGGTTATCTTCTGGATCACTTGTTCATCTTTATGTGACAGTACACATCCTGAAGATCTACTGAGCACATCTAATAGTTCTTGTGCAGGAAGGGCAACATTGACACATGACTACCCGAAACTTTGCGTACTGAAGTGATTTATTCACCTGGTTTTCTTCTGCACTAAAACTAACCTCGAGTAGGTTCCAGATTTTGTCTGGTCTGAGGGGACCTCCTGGATGACTTTTTCTAGCCGCTTTTTTATTTTCTGTGCAGCATCTTTCCTCTAACTGGGTAGATCATCAATAATTTTGTTTACTGTTAAGGGGGGGGGGGGATTATATAACCTCTGGAAACAATTCTCTGCACCCATGCATATTTTGTAATCTCTAGTCAGGCTCTCTGGTGCAGGGATAGATGACCCCCAACTGTCTCCAGATGTGGAAAATTGGACCTCCTTTCAGGAACACTGGTAGGATCTTTTAGAGAAACTGTCCCTAGATCCTTGGTTCTGCAGGCCTTCTCTGCCATGCAGGTGGCATCTACCGTTAGGGCCCCCACCCCACCCCTGGGGAAACTATTTCCATGTGGATTCATGGAAAGGACCCTGGGATTTTCTGAACCACGTTTTTCGACCAACTCGGATTCCTAGGGAAGGTTCTTTGAGGAGTCAAAAAGCATACCCCACTGCAGACAGGGTCTTACCATCCTGCTCACACCTGGACAGTGTCTTTAACCATGAGGCCAAACAAAGAACTTCTGTCAAAGGAAGAATTGACGAAGGAGGACTTGAAAGTCTCCACAAAATTAAACAGGTTCATCCAGACAGGTCTCCTTTATGGAAAACCCTGAACCTGCCGCCCTTGAGGTACCTTCAGCTGCATGCGAAATAAGCCTCATGAACAAATCTGAAATGGATGGTTGGGCAGCCAACTGTGAGGCAACAGAGCTCTCTGCCTCAGAAGTAATGGTCCCAGAGAAGAATATGGAAAGTTCGTTAATTAAATTTTTGAGAGTGTTTACCGTTTTCCCCTAACATTATCCAGAGTAGACTAAACAGACAAAGCAGACTTCTAAGCTGTGTTCAGTCCCAATACAAAATAATCAACTTAAGAGGGAGTCTCTTGTAAGAAATATGGCACACACTCATATTTTCCGTTTATCCTAAGTAAGCTTGTCCAAGAAAAAAAATAATGAAATAGAGGAAAGGTCCCCATCAGGGTACTTATTTGCCAGAGTCTCTGATGCTGACCACAACATATAACTAAATGCGACTTTGACAGAATTATGCATACATATACTAACAACAATGTTCTGAGCTGCTGCACATCCATATGCCTCCTGTATGCTAGCACATCAGCATTCTAAGGATGTGGAAGAAACCTGAGCCAGATATCTTAGTGGACAAGTCCAATTAGTATGGTGTGCTGCAACAGTTACCTTATGAATAACATCCATATTTCCCCTGTTAACCTATACAGACACTGGTTACGCAACAGCAAGAGACAAGCTACCCTCTTCTAAAGGACCACCAACTCCAAGAAAATCCAGCCAGGTGATGATTACTGTTACACAGCAGAAAAAGAAATGTCATGAATTTTGCAACAGACGTCCTTCATTGGGGGGGTCACAAATAAATATCTACCAATGAAATCTCATTTGGCACAAGCCATTCATTTTAAACAGAATACCCATCTCTAAAATTCTGTTGCAGAATTTAACTTGTAATAATGCTAAACCTGACTGTTTGTTGTTGTTTGTTAGCATAAAGAACTCTAACAAATATGTACAAATTACTGTTCAATTTGTCAAACTAGGCTCTGAATACAAATACCTGTCGTTGTTTTATTTCTTCTTTCTTCTGTTCGAGGAAGGCAGAAGGAATTCCTGCAATATTCTCCTGTGCACTTAACAGCAATGGCCACAATTCACCCATAAACTCACGTGCATTCTTTCCATTCAGGAATCCAGTTAGATTAATTTGCATCGTTTTAGAATCTGGATTCTACCGAAACAAAGTGACAGGAAGATATACAGGTTACATCAAAATTACACAGCCTTACTACTATTTGTCTTTCACATGTAACAAAAACCTAAAGCAATGGTTAAACTGTAAATGCAGTACTCATACATATATATAAAAATAAAAAAATCTTACACAGATGTGCATCACTCTTTCCCAACCTATAAAAGTCCTGTGTGGCCTGTTAACCCAATGTAGACTTCAGATGCTTCCCTGATTTAGTTAGTTGTAATAAAGACTGAACAAAGCTATTAATGCAAATCTGTGAATACTTACGAACATACTACTTCTGAATATTTGCTATTAAATGCTGCTAAGCAATCTCCATTTTACCTACTTATCTAAGAATTCACATATACTAAAATTCATCATGAGACATCAGGTTACTTGAAGTGAAATCGACAAACAGCAAAACACGTAAAGTTCTGCTCAGGAAATTAAATGAAATAAAACAATTTCAGCATGCAATTATAGTACACCCATTCACGTTACCAAAGGGAATGTAACAACCAATGACATAGTCCTCAAAGGGTTAAGGGGTCACAAATGCCTCACACCATTTTTACTTTTACTTATTTATGTATTTATTTTGGTTCTGTTGCTGGAAGAGCAACCGAGTCCATAATACAAGCATGGTTCAACACCACAAATCAAGTACACAGTCCTGATGTCTTCCGTTTCTTCAGAGAACCTTGAGGTTTTGAAATCGCCAAGTCCCCTGTAGAGAAAGATGTTTCCTTGGCTTTCTTCCGTCTCCCTACTGCAACCCAATCAGCTTGAGTTTAATGTTATACCATTTATCTAAATTGCAAAAGACGAACAAGCAATAATGAGTACAAAACCACACAATAGAAATGTTACTTCTCAAAAATATATATCCACATATAATGCTAATTTGTCCTCATGAATCCTGTAATGTGGGGAGCTAAAATGAAACTACATTAGGTTTTATGTAATATACGTGTAAGCAACATGTTAAATCTACTCAAACACAAAGTACTACAGCAAAGCCTCATCTCAGTAGTAACTCCTACACAGCTAGGCTTGTCACACAGGGCCAATAACCCAGCATAAATATAACTACCTACAAAAAATAAGACAATGTATGCCTCATCTGTAGATTACTTTTAATAAAAGCTGAACTGTGCATTTACTTACTCAAATAACATGCAAGATAATTCCTCAAATTCATATTATGGGCACATTTTAAGCATTTCACATCTGACTTATTGTTTTTTATAACACTATATTAAATGTATACTGCATTTTACTTAATATAATACTGTTATTTTATTACTTTGGTATGGTTAAAACTGGAGAGTATATGGTGGCACTACAATAAAGACCTTTTATTATTTTTTATTTTTTAAAGCACTACCACATTGCTGCTTATGTTACCTGGTTGAAACTGCTGTTCCTCCATTCTAAATGGAGTTCCAGGCTGCTGGCAATACCTCCAATGATCATATACAGACAATACACCAGGCAGAGAATGGCCACCCAAGTTCCAGCAAGCTAGCTTAACCAATGGAGTTGTTAACTGCATTTTAGCTGCTGTAGTTAGTCCTGCTGTCTGGAATTGGCTAAACCTGAAAACTCATTTCAGCAAAGCAATTTAATCAGAAGCTTGTTAAAAGAACTCCGCAGACAGGTTAACACTCACCCTGTCAAAACAGGCCTTCAATCAAAAACAGGCCATCATGGTTACCAAAGTCAGCACATGCAAGTGCACGTTCGGCATGTAGTCACAATGAGAATTATTTCTGTTTATAAAATTTCCAATACCTGTGGGTCTCTGCAGAACTCATCTCATACTTTCCAAATCAAATGCCTACCTCCTTGGACTACTGTAAAGAGGTGTGCTTGCCAACACACTGTCAGGTGAAAATAAACACCTTCTTGGATTGGAGAGCTGGCATGCAGCAAAACTAATCTTGCGGTGGGGGAGGGGTACTAAGTATGTCCCTGGAAGAGGAAAAAAAGAGACAGGCTGCCCTGCCCAAAAAATACAGACAAAGGACTGCCTCCATGGTAGTGGGATGGAATTACAACTGATACCCAGCAGGCCAAGGTTTAACTAGCAGCCCTGGCACTGGTGAAGCCAGGCAGGGAAAGGGAAGACTGAAGGACATACCCACTCTCCTCTCCTCTCTGCCAGGGGGAGGGTTGGATTTGCATTCACTTTGGGACATACTAGGCAGTGCTGACTTAAGAGACTGGGAAGCTCTCTAATTCATGCCATGGGGATGGGATGGAACAGAGATACTTGGAGGAAACACCCATTACAAAAGTGAGGGGACCCAGCCTCTACCATCCCACTGTATGGCATCTCTAGGTCTACCTGGTTGTGTGTGTGATAAGGCTGTGGGAAACTAAAAGCAGAAAACCTTAAATCACTCCTGATGGCCCATCCCAGCTGAACCTCTTCCCCCATGATGCGGAACAAAGGGCAGACTTGCCATTGAGGGGGCTGATGATCGACTGACAGCAGGAACAGAGAGTGTGAAAAAATACTGACTAGTCAAATGCATTTTCGAAAGGTCCAAGAGTATTAGGATATCCAAGTTAGAATCTTTCCACTGAAATGATCTATGTGAGAAAAAGGACATCAAGTAGTACGCAAAGGAAAGATAAAACTAGTTTTAGACAGAAAGCCCTGAATGAATGCTCTACCAAGATAAACTCCACTTTCAGACTTGCAGTTCAAGCTAAAATTTAGTACAGAATAAGTGGCTTCAAAGCAAATGGCTGTTGGGAACATTTCTGAAAGAAGTACTACAGGAGCTCCTTTAGCGAAGTGCCCTTTAGTTGAAAGATTCTTCTAGATGAGACCAAAACAAAACAAATCTGACAGCTAGGTAGTTCTGCTGGCAGAGAGAGAGAGTCATGACCATGGTTCAGGCAACCTAAGTTGAGTTAGTGGCTTAGCTATCTACTGGAGCTGGTGGGGGGGGGGGGCTACAGAATGTACAGGGGGCTGTCCAATGTCAGAATCCCTTGGTGAAGGGATAGCAATGCTAGGATGGGCATAGGCAAGGCATTCAACCACTGGCCAATTAGGAGGTAGCAGTCACTGAAGGTACACCAAAGCACGCATTAGCACTGGAATGGCACAGTAGCCACCCTTCCCCACTGAAGTGGGGGGTTGCACATTCCCCATCTAAGACAAGGGGTTAGGGCCTACACCATATGCCCATACTAATGGGATATATACGTTTCCAGACAGCTCTTGTGACTGTGCTGGAGATGCACAGTAAGAAGGGAGCATATGGTCTCAAGTCCAATCAGGAGGAGAGCTGACAATAGGTGGACAAAGAGCACATGGGTTATAACTAAAGTATAATTTTCAGACAGCCTGTACAGAATTTAAACAATCCTGAGTATGAGCAAACTCCAAAGAAACAGTATGACCCTTATGCCAAAACAAAAATGCTCCCTCAGTACCATAAGTTGAGAAGGCGGAAGGCCTTGTAGCTATTAAAATCTGAAATCACTCAAAGACAAAATGAAGACAAGCGAGAAGTGAAGTTCTTCTAAAAGGGTGCAAAGTACAGTTTTGTACCTACCATAAATGTAGACGTTCGAGTGCTCATACAGCTGCAGTCATAACAGATGGGTTATCCTGCCGTCAGGCGGGTCCTCGGTCGGCTGAATTCCAAAGTCTAGGTCCGGCGTCGGTTGTCGTCGCTTCTTCCCGGACGTCACTGCGGCAGGGGTATAAAAGAGCCAGCCGATGCAATCTTCTTCAGTTTTTCTTTCCCCAGATGTCAGGTGCCCCCAGAAGGAAGGCAAAACATAAGCTTATGTAATCATGCAATATAGAATAATCAAAAAACAGTAGTTGCAAGCAAATATACCATAAAAGAATACCCCAAATAGGTTGTATGAGAAGGTGCTTGTCATAAGGCCTGTCCTAAGAGGGGATGGAGAGAGGGAAACCTGGACTGCAGCTGTATGAGCACTCTAACATCTACATTTATGGTAGGTACAAAACTGTACTATGTTCATCGTGCATACAGCTGCAGTCATAACAGATGGGTAGAATCCCAAAGCTAAGTAGGGGTGGCAGGCACTAAGTGGAACTAGGAGGAGCAAGGATGCCCTGCAAGACAGCTGTGGCAAATCCCACTCTAGATTTAGAATGAAGTGGAAGGTGATAGTGTTTGGAGAAAGTGTGCAAACTCCAAGTGGCTGCTTCCAAAATGTCCTTGGTAGGAACCCCCCTGAGGAAAGCTGCAGAGGTAGCTGTGGCCCTTGTGGAGTGGGATCTGATGCTTGAAGGCACAGCTTTTCCATGAAATGAGTAACAAAAGCGTATGCAGTGGGCTATCCATTTTGAGATTGTCTGTTTGGAGATAGCCTTTCCTTGAGCACCTGTAGCACAGGACACAAAGAGTTGCTCGGATTTCCTGAATGGCTTTGTCCTGTCCAAATAATAATGAAGTTGCCTGTGAATGTCCAAGGAATGCAGTAGTCTTTCCCCTTTGTTTTGTGGGTTAGGGTGAAAGGTAGGTAAGTGGATAGTCTGATTCAAGGCTACACTGGACACCACCTTTGGCATAAAGGTAGGGTTGGTTCGTAAGGAAACTCTGCCCTGATGGAAAATGATGAAAGGTTGCACAGCCATGAGGGCCTGTAGTTCCGAAACCCTGCGTGCTGAGGTAATAGCCAGAAGGAAGGCTGTTTTCCATGACAAGTATTGCAGTTCTGTTGAAGCAGCTGGCTCAAATGGAGGAAGGGTCAGCTTTTCCAATATGAAGTTGAGGTCCCAAGCAGGGACTGGTGGTTTCCTTGGGGGTTTTATATTCTTTGCCCCTCTGAGGAACTGTCTTAAGAGAGGATGAGAGAATAAAGGAGGATCTGTGTTGTACTGTGCAGAAATGGCTGAAGCGTGGATTTTGATGGAGGAGAAGGAAAGTCCACTGTTTAACATCTCAGCTAGGTACTGTAAAATTTGAGGTAAATTTATTACCCAAGGATTCTGGCCCTTTTTCTGATTCCAGGCACAAAATCGTTTCCATTTGGCGGAGTAGGCTTTTCTAGTAGAAGGTCTTCTGGCCTCCAAGATGACATCCTGCACCTCCTTGGAGAGGAGGGTCTGTTGGGAAATCAAGGGATTCTCCATGCAGCTAGATTTAGGGTTTTGAGCTGGCTGTGAAGAGTTTTGAAGTTGTGCTGGGACAACAGAAGAGGCACTAGAGGTAGGATCCATGGTGGGGAATGCATCAGGCTCTTCAGGAGCGGATACCAGTGTTGTCTTGGCCAATCTGGAGCAATGAGAATAATTTTCGGCCTCTCTGCTCTGGCTTTTAATAGAACTTTGGGCAGCAGAGGGAGAGGCGGAAAGGCATAGACTGTCAATGTTGTCCAATTGAAAGAAAGTGCGTCCACTTTCCAGGCCTGTGGATGATAGGTCCCTGAACAAAATTTTTTCAATTGGTAATTTCTGTGGGTAGCAAAGAGATCTATATCTGGCTGTCCCCATGCCCGAGTTATCTTTGCGAAAACTTGAGGATGCAACTTCCATTCGTGTGGATCTGTCATATTTCTGCTTACGCTGTCTGCCAGTGTGTTTTCCTTCCCTGGCAGGAATTGTACCTGAAGTTGGATTTGCAATTCCAGAGCTGTGTTCCATAGGGTCATGGCTAGTCTGCACAGGGGGTATGAATGAGTTCTCCCCTGTTTATGTACCACATCACTGTGGTGTTGTCTGTCCTTATCAATTAGCTGGCCTGGATGCAGGTCTTTGAAGGCCATAATAGCATTTTGCACTGCTAGCATTTCCTTTTGGTTGATGTGTAGGTGCTTCTCTTTTTGGGACCATTTTCCCTGAATGCACTGATCTGTCATGTGTGCCCCCCAGTCGTAGTCCGTGGCGTCTGTTGTGATGATATGAGTTGCTTGAGGTATGCAGAAAGGGAGACCTATGTTTCTTTGGCATGCTTGAGCCCACCACAGAAATTCCTTTTGAAGACATGGAATGAGTGGTATAATTGTTTCCAAACTGTGGCTGTGTTGAGACCATAAGTTTAGGTACCATTGAAGTTTCCTCATATGCAGCTTTGCACATGGGATCAGAAGGATGCAAGATGCCATGAATCCCAGAGCCTGCAGGATTTTCCTTGCAGTCAGCCTGGTGAAGGTTGCCATTTTGCTGAAGTATTGAGATGGTTGCCCTTGTTTGTCTGGCGTGAGGTAGGCCATCTGGGTGTTTGTATTCAAGCTGGCACCCAGGAAAATTATTTTTTGAGAGGGTATTAGTTTTGATTTCTTTTTGTTGACTGTGTATCCCAGAAAGTTCAACAGTTTTATTACAAACGCCAGGTGTTTCAGAAGTATGTCCTTGCTGTCCGCTTGGATCAGGCAGTCGTCCAGATATGGGTATATTTGTATTCCTTGAAGTCTGCAGAAGGCAATTACTGATGCCAGGCATTTCATAAACACTCTGGGCGCAGTAGATAAGCCAAAGGGCAATGCAGAGAATTGATAATGGGTTGAAACTGCAAGAAATCTGATCTTCTGCAATCTTGTCCGATAGGGACATGCAGGTATGCCTCCGTGAGGTCCAATGTTACCAGCCAAGACTCCTTGCCCAGCATGGGAAGAAGCTGCTGTAATGTGAGCATCTTGAGTTTTGGTACCTGCAAATATGTGTTTAGGATGGATAGGTCTAAAATAGGCCTCCAATCTTTGTCTTTCCTTGGTACCAGGAATAGTCTGGAATAAAACCCTTGACCTTGTTCTTTTGCAGGTACCTCTTGAATAGCTTTCATGTCCATGAGAGCTGAAATTTGTTTTTGTGCCTCTGCCCTTTGATTTTGTGGCAGGTTTGGCATGCCTTTCATTTTTGGAAGGGCGTGAAAGTGGAATCTGTAGCCTCTGTCTATAATGTCCAGAATATATTTGTCTTTTGTGACAATATAAAGTGTCCACATGCAGGTAGAGACAACAGCCTGAAATATCCACAGTCTCTGTCACTTCAATTACGAATTCCAATTCCAGTAAGGTATAAAAAGTTATTTATTCAGCTAGCAAAAGTTAGCGCTTTCACCAAAAAGGCTCTCTCAAACTACAAAGCTGCCATTGAAACACATCATTTAAATATATAAAAGACAAAGCTGATAGGTTCAAAGTTAATTAATTAAACATGCTAAATACTGCATCATTGATTCATTTAAAATGATATACATTCATTTACACATGCATAGAATCACAATCCACATTAAAACATTTAAAAACATACAGTACCCTAAATATATAAAGAATATATAGAAAAAAACATATAAAGAATATATAAAAAATATATAAAAAACATGTGATAAATAAAACTAATGCCTAAAAAGTCTTCTCTTTTTTAGAAGTGGTTTCACTTGTGTTTTATCATTTAGTCCAGGCTTCTTATCTGCTCTCAGCCTGACTATCCATCTAAGCTCAGCCTCTTGTAAATGAGCATCTACATCCCCACCTCTAATATCTGATAGGACATGTTGCATGACATTAAAAACAAAATAATGTTCAGCACCCATACTTTTAACATGTTTCGCAAGTGCGTTATGTTCGGACCCTATCCTAATACTGTAAACATGTTCCCTGATGCGCTCCCTAAGCTGTCTGCACATCTTACCTACATAGAAAGACGTGCATGAGACGCACCGGGCTACATACACCACATTTGTAGTTGTACAGAATGTATTGGTCCTAAATTCATAGACTATCCCAGTAATGGGGTGTGTAAAGGTCAAACCTAAATCCACATACTTGCATTGATTGCATTTACCACATGGCTGAGTGTTAAAACTACCATTCCTTATATTCAACATCCTGTGAACCGATCTATCACAGAGTTTGTTCTTAATATTCTGTTTGTTCTTATATGTAAAACTGGGATCCTGTCCCACTACACCGGATAACTCTTCATCCAACTTCAAAACGTCCCAGTGTTTCCTCACTACCCCTCTAATGATATTAACATCCCTGGTGAAATACATAGGGATCCTAAGAGGTTCTGTTTTACCAGTAGAACTGACAGGGTTAACACCCTTCCAATCAGAAAAATAGGGTTTAGCCAAACCTTCTCTTAGAGAGTTAACTAACTCAATATTCCTCTCCACATCCCTTGTGGCGTACTGTCTTTCCAAAAGCCTATTTTTGAGGGCAGACATCTCCAGAGAATAATCCATTGTACTAGGGTTTAAACGTGAAGCCCTCATGGACTGCCCTTTCATTATGTTTTCAAAAACATACCTTGGATGCATACTCCGCCGATGTAACAGAGTGTTCCTAAAACATGGCTTTCTATGTATGGAAGTATTCAATAGGCCATTATAGCAAGTCTATTAATACTAACATCTAAAAATGAAATACTTGACTTGGAATAATTCACTGTAAACTTAAGAAAATCTGTAAGACCATTAAGCTCATCCACAAACTGGATCAGGGATGCCTCACTACCTTTCCAAATTAGGAAGAGGTCATCTACAAATCATCTATAATAGCCTACATTCTCACTAAAACCAGCCATGAGAAACAGTGATTCCACTTCCCAGTCAGCCATAACCAAATTGGCGTAGCTATTGGCACAAGATGTGCCCATAGCTACGCCATCCTTTTGTACAAAGATTTTGTCGTCGAAGACAAAAACATTATTTTCCAAGACTATCTCCATGAACAAGGCAATAATGTCTATGAATTCTTCATCAAAGTCAGAATTCCTCTTTATATAGCGTTGTAACCTCAGTACACCTTCAGTATTGGGAATGACTGTAAATAAACTTACCACATCTAGTGTTACAAGTATGTAAAATTCCTGATCATCCAAAGTAGCCATATATTCATATAGGTCAACTAAAAATTGTTTGCTATCCCTTAATGTATACATATTGGAATCAACCAAGGGTCTAAGGTAAAATTCCAATAAGATGGAAAAGGGTTCAGTCAGCCATCCCTGTCCTGCAACAATAGGTCGCAATGGTGGATCAATCAAGGACTTATGAACCTTAGGCAGTCCTTTTATTTCTGGTAGGCGTGGATTACTAACTTTTAAATACCTCAACAATGTATCTGGTAAAAGCTGATTCTGGTGCAAATCCTCAAGTGTATCATAAACTTGGAAAACTTTAATTCCTACTTCATTGAGACTAATAATATTATAAAATTCAGTGTTACTAAGCATTAGATTCATACTACATACATACTTGTCTGTATCCATAACCACTATCGGTCCCCCCTTATCTGCTGGTCTGATAACTATTGACTCCTCATTTCTAAGATCATTCAAAGCCTTCCTTTGTAGGTACGTTAAGTTATACTTCTTAGACCTAGATCCATACTTCTTCTTCTCACAGTAATACTTATATAAATCATCTTCAACCAATTTAGAAAAAGTATCCAGCAGGGGGTGCAGCACAGGCATGTATAAACTATTAGGGCGAAACTTCCCTAAATCATCACTAACTGCTGTTCCATCATAAGCTCCAAAATCCAATTTCAACTGTGCTTTCCTAACAAATATCTTGATATCCAATATAGAATCTGTGACATCACTGTCACAGGTAGGTATGTAACTCAGGCCTTTATTCAGTACTTCTTCTTCATATGTACTCAACAATCTATCAGACAAATTAACTACTTCTTCTTCTTCTTCTTTCGGCTTTTTCCCGGTTAGGGGTCGCCACAGCGGATCACCTTGTCCGCACATTGATTGGCAGTGGAGTTTTACGGTGTCGAGTTGCCAGCCTGGCGCCCAACCTTCCACAGAAGGCACACTCACATGCACACCTAGGGCCAATTTACAGTGTCCAATCCACCTGCAGCATGTCTTTGGGATGTGGGAGGAAACCGGAGCATCCGGAGGAAACCCACGCGACAACAGGGAGGACATGCAGACTCCGCACAGAAGGCACCCCAGCCGAGGATCGAACCGGAGAACCTCTTGCTGTGAGGCGGCAATGCTAACCACTGCACCACCGTGGCCACCCCAGACAAATTAACTACTAACGATCCCCTACTTTTCCCCACATCTTCTTCAAGGTTGGCCCCGTATGCTGCCCTCCCGACCCTTTGCGTTTGTTCCTCCCTCTGCTCTGTGACCTCCGTCTCCCAAAAAAGGTATTGTCGGCTATGGGGAAAGGGGTGGGAAAGGGCATCCCAGCCTGTGTAGTAGGGGATCTATATTAGCATTTGAGTTGTTAGTATCATTTCCCAAAGACATGTGAGGATTATTAACATCCATTGCATCATTTACATTTACAGGCACATCAGTGGTTAATGCAGACTCAGCGACATGTACATCACCAGTATTCACAACAGAGCTAACATTTACACCCCTGTTAAGGGCACTCCTATTATACTGTCCATTATTAAGTCCTTCATTCGTACGTGGCCAAGTAAAGACATGGCCTAAACGAAAATCCTGTAGGTCTCTCATCAACTTATTCTTCTTCTGTTCGAGAAGTCGCTTCTCGAACAGTTGTACATTATCCAATAAACGTTCTATGCCAGATTGTGCTTTGGAACAGTTATACTTTTCAAAAAACTTGTTGTACTGTTCATTAACACTACTACGCAGTGCCGCTTCCTCTGCAGCATGAAACTCATTTAAGAGTTTCATATAATCAAAACTTGGAGTCAAATTTAACTGCTGCCACTTATGTAATAAAACAGGAAAGGTATTACCTGACGTTGGCATTTTTAAAACGCGCAAGCCTCGTGGCACAACGCGTTTCGCTATACAGGCTTCAAAATGTTGCCTTTGTAGCTGCAATTTCTTAAGTTTTATAAAGTCCAGCTCCAACCTGTTCAGGTCTGTCCCTAGTTCAGCTACCACATCGGCAGTATTTAGCATGTTTAATTAATTAACTTTGAACCTATCAGCTTTGTATTTTATATATTTAAATGATGAGTTTCAATGGCAGCTTTGTAGTTTGAGAAAGCCTTTTTGGTGAAAGCGCTAACTTTTGCTAGCTGAATAAATAACTTTTTATACCTTACTGGAATTGGAATTCGTAATTGAAGCGACAGACTGTGGATATTTCAGGTTGTTGTCTCTACCTGCATGTGGACACTTTATATTTTATCAGTATTTTTATACTTGGATGCAGGAGAGTTAATCCCTTTATTGGTTTGCTGTGCTTTGGTTTGTTATATTTTGTGACAATATGCCAATTTTTTGTGAATAATGCCAATTTTCTGCCCAAAGGTGCTGCCATTAAAGCTTTGCTTGCAGGTAAAGGGGAAAGTCATTGTGTCTGCTTTCTGAATGACTGTGATAGATCTTCTCCATCTCTCAGGGTTGGTGCTTGCCATTGTCTGGCTCTGAATGATCCTTGAGATTGCCCTCTACCCCTCGGGCGCCTGTATCTGCCTCTTTGAGGTCTGTCCGTGGCTGGAAAGGACCAATTTTTTGAAGGCCAGTTTCTGCTGAAACGTGGAGGTTGTAACTGCAGGAAATCTTTCACTGTTTGCATTGATCTCGCCTTTTCCTCCATTTTCTTTAGTACCTCCTCAGCTTTAACACCAAACAATACATCTTTTTGAAGAGGTGCATCCAGTAATTTAGCTTTGACATGATCTGGTAAGGCTTGCTCTTTGAGCCAAGCATGTCTACGTATGACAGACCCTGTAACAGCAGCTCTGCATGAGGCCTCTAAAGCATCAAAACCACACTGCAAGGTATGTTTACCCACTTGCTCTGCACTATGCAACAAATCCTACAACTCTTAAATCTGGTTGTTCTGGTTGTGTCATTTTGCTTTTCAACTGAGATAACAAAAACTGTTGATACTTTAACACATGGAACTGACAGTTTAATGCCCTCATGGTTAAAGTGGCCGAGGTATACACCTTTTTCCCCCACCTTCCTAAAGCTCTGGAATCTCTCTCTGAAGGTAATGGGTTTTTAGCAGTAGAGGCCTTAATTCCCTTGGGACCCTGTGAAATAGTTTCTGGGTCAGCAGTATGGCTTTTGTATAGGAACTGGTGTGAATCAGGAACCCGGTAATACCTGTCTGGTTTAACAGGAGCTGGAGGTAAAGAATCTGGGTTGAGGCTGGCTTCTGTGTACACATCATCTAATATATCTAAGACAGGAGGGATAGCCAGAGGCCTATGCTGTGGGAGCAAGAGAAAATCCCTGAGCCTTTTCTTGGAATCTGAGTAATCTTGGCCTTCTCAGTGAAAGTGCTCCCTCAAAGTATGTAGGGTTTCCCCAAAAGAGTAGTCCTCAGGGGGGGAGACCGAGGGAATAGACTCCTCTGCATCAGAGTCTTCAAAAGGAGAATAGGTATAGTCCTGTTCCTCAGAATGTTCAGAGGTAATAGAGGCTTGATCTGAGGAAGGGTAGTATTCCTCTAATCTGGGCCTTTTGTCCAAGGGGGGTTGAGAATCCCTGATAAGTGTAATCAAATCCTCAGCCATTTTGAGCATCTGTTTTTTAGGCATGGGGCCTTGAGAGGGGGTCTGAGGTCCTTGTTTTTTAATTTTCATGGCTGCTTTAGATTTTGTGAAAGCTTTAATAGAGAAGGAGGAAGGCCTGAAGACACCTTGAGAAATGGCAGGCCTGTCTAAACTGAGTTTCCCCGCCAATAGTGGCGTCGGTATCTGTAGTCGGAATGGGGAGAGGAGCCTGCGACCTCGGTTACTGAAGACACCAGTAATGAAGTGTCATCGGTACTCAGGGGTTGCGTAGGCGCCTCGCTGAGAACTGGAGAACCGGTAGTCAGCCTTAGCGTGGTGTCAGTAGAAGTCGCGGACCTCTTATGTCGGTCCTTATCTTTGCGTTTTTTACTCAAAACTGGAGTCGGAGTATCCGACGACATAATATAATTAAATTTTTTACCAAAATAGTGAAGGGCGAACTCCGCCTGACGCTTAATAGTGCGTTTGTTGAATCTAGCACAAAAACGGCAGGCCGAGACGTCGTGGTCTGGGCCTAAGCAAGGAATACAGAAAGAGTGGAAATCCTTATGCGGTATTTGCTTCCCACATGAAATGCAATTATTAACTTTGTCTGACATCGGTCTGAGGCAAGAAAAGTTTCCCCAACGGGGTACTTAGCTTTCAAGAAGACTTTGGCTGAAATATTTTCGTAAATCTCAGGAGCTGGCCGACTGGCACTTGCGAACTGCTTCTGCTTCGGGCACCGCGCGGCAAGAAAGACTGAAGAAGATGGCGTCGGCTGGCTCTTTTATACCCCTGCCGCACTGACATCAGGGAAGCAGCGACGACAACCGACGCCGGACCTAGACTTTGGAATTCGGCCGACCGAGGACCCGCCTGATGGCAGGATAACCCATCTGTTATGACTGCAGCTGTATGCACGATGAACATCCATAGACCCAAAGACATATTACAAAAAGGAAATGTGAAAAGAATTCCAATGAACTTCCCTTTTTTTGATCAAAGGTCAATATACACAAACAGAGCCTCCAAGCTCACCACAAAAGTAACCACAGTTAAGACAGAAATTCCAACAGTAAACAGACTAATGGGAAGGAATAAAAGATGCAAACAAAGACTTCTGCAGAACAGGAAAATACATCTATTGCTCATACCCCCTGGCTCTACCTAGCAAAAAATCAAAGTACGATCTACAGCCAAATGTGGGATGTGCCTGGCCCAATTTATTTTGGATCTAAAAAAAGAATGAACATCTGAACAAGGACAACTGAGTAAGGAAAGAATAGTTGTGTAAAATTTTACCATAACCATACATGTCCTTCTCTTCCATGTTGCATTATTCTAACATGAGGGATCCTCCACCTCAGGTGACCCGAATGTCTGGCTCTTATACAAAAGCTTAGCCTGACTGCTGTGTGGTGCGTGGGACGTCACATGTACGGACCCATAAACCATTGGCCATAAAAGTGACATTGACACGCACAGACCTCAGAACAGAATGCCCCAGTCGGACAACAGACTAAGGCAAGCTGAAAGGATGCTATCCAGAAAGGGAAAAGGTCTATAGGAAGGTGGGAGAGGAAAACTGTACATGGAAGACAGACATCTATAGTTACGGTAAGATTTTATACAACTATTCCATGTCCTTCTATTCTCATGTTGCAGTATTCTAACATGTGGGAGAGTACCAAAGCTCAGCATGCGTTATGAGAGGTGGAAGATGGTGCAGTCTCCAAGAATCCATGGAAGATGGCTTTAGCAATTCCTGCCCTAGTCCTAGAGATGCAAGTCCAGTTTATAATGTTTAGTGAAACTGTGGAATGAAGACCATGTGGAAGCCTCTAAAATGGTGGCTGTATCTAGCCTTTGAAGAGTGCCCCTGAGGAGGCCACAGTTCTGGTTGAGTGGGCACTGACTGTGAAGGGTAACTCTTTCCCCATGGAAAGAGTGGCAGAAAGGTATTGTTTTGGAAATCCATGAAGATATAGTTTGTTTGGATACAGCTTTCCCCAGAGCCCTGGGATGAAAGGATAAAAACAACTGGTTGGACTTTCTGATGTCCTTAGTCTTATCCAGACTAAATCTAAGCGGTCTGTGAACATCATGGGAATGGAGCACTCTCTCACTGTTATTCTGAGGGGAAGAAAAGAAAGTGGGTAAATGAATAGATTGGTTAAGGGATAGTTCATTGACCACTTTAGACATAAAAGAGCGGTTTGTGCAAAGAGAGACCCTATCCTTATGAAAGATGAGGTAAGGTGGGCTAGCCATGAGTGCTTGTAACTCAGACTCTTCTGGCCAAAGTTAAGGCTACAAGGAGCAATGTTTTCCAAGTGCACATCTTTAAAGAGGCTAAAGGTTCAAATGGAGCAGTAGTGAGTTTTTCAAGAATAAAATTCAAATCCCAAGGAGGAGGAATGGATTTTCTCAGCAGTCTGATGTGAAAGACCACTTTGGGAAAGAGTATCACCTCTAATCTGGAAAGTGGACTGAGAGATAAGCAAGCTGAGATAGCTGACAAATGAACTTTCACTGAGGAGTATGGAAATTCAGATTTTAGGAGCTCACACAAATAAGAACAAATAAGTTATGTACCTACCATAACGTTCCATGTTAGTTGTCTTCTCTCGCCTTCTTTCTTGCTAGATGGGTTCGGAGCCGATCCTCGGCTCCGACTCGGCACTTGCTAAGCCCGAGAGCTAATTTTACCAGCTCGAGGCAACACTATATCCCATGATGCAAGGAGGAGACTACCCAGATCTCGTTTGGTAGCTAAGGAAATTATGAATATATTCTTCCAACTGTAAAGGAGGAAGAAAAGAAACAATACTAAAAATGACAATCATAATCATCATAATCCTCTGAAAAGGATCAACCTAATCTAGTGACACACTAGAAGCTGATTAGCTAGAAAAAAGGATAAAGCCTCTTAATAGCCTCTTAATAGAAAAAGCATAATCTTCTCGGTCTGACCAGGCTAGGGGGGTGGAGGGCGGGACGCAAGAAAGAAGGCGAGAGAAGACAACTAACATGGAACGTTATGGTAGGTACATAACTTCTTAATGTTAAGTTGTCAATCTTGCCTTCATTCTTGCTGGATGGGACCGCGTCCCTAGCACCTCTATCCTGGGTGGCTCAATGGAACAGACTCTTGAGAACGGTGGAACCAAAATTCGCTCTGTCTCTGGAGGCCAAGTCTAATTTGTAATGTGAAACAAAGGTATGAGGAGAGGCCCATGTGGCTGCTGCACAAATAGTGTCTATTGGAAGTCTAGCCTGAAAAGCTGTAGATGTAGCTAGAGCTCTGGTAGAATGGGATTTTGGCCTAGAAATCAACTCTTTGCCTCTGAGCTGATAAATGTAAGTAATCACAGAAGACAGCCATCTAGATAAAGTCACCTTGGAAACTGGAAGGCCTTTCCTGTTCTCTGCATAGGATAGAAACAGTTGATCAGATTTCCTAAAATGTTTAGTTTTGTCTAGATAATATCTGAGCTGGCGGTGAACATCAAGACAATGTAATTTTTGTTCCGCTCTATCAGAATAATTTGGGAAAAACACTGGAAGATCAATGGATTGATTTAGGTTCGTCTGCAATGCCACTTTGGGTAAGAAAGACGGATTAGTCCTTAGAGATACCCTGTCTTTGTGGAAAATCAAGTAGGGAGAAAGTACAGTTTTGTACCTACCATAAATGTAGATGTCCGATAGGTATGCATCTGCAGTCATCACATATGGGTTGTCCTGCCTCAGGCAGCCCTTCGGTCAGCCGGATTCCAAGGTCTGGGTCTGGCCTCGGCTGATGTCGCACTTTCCCCGACGTCAGAGCGTCTGGGGTATAAAAGCATCAGCCGACGCCATTTTCCTCAGTTTTTCTTGCCCCAGATGCCAGGTGCGCTCTAAGGAAGGCTAAAATTTGGAGAGATGCCTTTTAAAAAACAAATCCAAACATGCACAGTACTATAAAAACAAATACACCATAATAGATCCCCCCCAGCTAGCTATAAGAGGGGTAAGTACCCAAGAAATACCACTATAAGAGTGGATAAGCACCCAAAAAAAATACTACAGAGGGGAAGGAGGGAGGGCAAACCTGACTGCAGATGCATACCTATCGGATATCTACATTTATGGTAGGTACAAAACTGTACTATGTCCTTCAAGGATGCATCTGCAGTCATCACATATGGGTAGAATACCATAGCCAATCTGGGGGTGGAGGAACTAAGTAAAGGATGGTGTAAAGGATGGTGTAGCTAAAATGCCCTGCAGGACTGCCGTAGCAAAGCCTGCTCTGGATCTGGAGTATAAAGGTAAATTGTAATGCTTGGCAAATGTATGCACGGAGCTCCATGTAGCAGCTTCTAAATGTCCTTGGTAGCCACCCCTCTTAGGAAGGCTGTGGTGGTGGCTGTGGCTCTCGTGGAATGAGGTCTAATGTTTGCAGGAACAGTTTTTCCATGAAAGGAGTAACAAAAACGAATGCAATTTCCTATCCATTTTGAAATTGTCTGTTTTGAAATTGCTTTTCCTTGTGCCCCAGCAGCATATGCTACAAACAATTGGTCAGTCTTTCTGTAACTTTTAGTTCTGTCCAAACAAACAGTAATTGTCTGTGTATGTCCAGAGTGTGCAGAAGTTTCTCCCCTTTATTTTGTGGATTTGGGAAGAATGTAGGCAAGTGAATTGCTGGGTTCAAGGATACCCTGGATACCACCTTTGGCATAAATGTAGGATTGGTCCTCAATGAAACTCTGTCTTGATGGAAAATAAGAAATGGCTGCACTGCCATTAAAGCTTGCAACTCAGATGCTCTTCTTGCTGAGGTTATGGCCAGAAGGAATGCAGTTTTCCAAGGCAGGAACTGTAGATCCGCCGATGCTACTGGTTCAAAGGGAGGAAGTGTTAGTTTTTCCAGGACAAAGTTAAGGTCCCAAGTAGTTAAAGGTGGTTTCCTTGGAGGATTGATTTTTTTGATTCCTCTTAGAAACTGTCTTAGGAGAGGATGCGAGAAGACAGGCGGATTAAAGTACAGTTTTGTACCTACCATAAATGTAGATGTTCGAAGATCCACATTGCTGCAGTCCTTACATATGGGTAGTCCGCTGTCTTCGGTCGGCCCGAATACCAAAGTATTAGGCTGACGTCGGTCATGGGCGCTCAGATCTGACATCAGAGCGTCAGGGTATAAAAGCATGACCGACGCATGACCGGCGTCATATCCTCAGTCTTTTCTTGCCCCAGATGTCAGAAGGCCCTAAAAGAAAGGCCACAGCCCAAAACAGGATACCTCCCAAAACAGCCCAAAACAACAACCATCACCCAAACCATAAAACAATGCCAAACTACAGAGGGAAGGAGGGAGAGATGGACTGCAGCAATGTGGATCTTGAACATCTACATTTATGGTAGGTACAAAACTGTACTATGTTCTTCATCTCACATTGCTGCAGTCCTTACATATGGGTAGAATCCCAAAGCAGAGGTAAAGGGAGGATGGCAAAATCATAAAGCATTAGGGGCTGCTAAAATGCCCTGTAATATTGCAGTGGCAAATCCAGCCCTAGACTTAGAATAAAGAGGAAGGTGGTAATGCTTGGAAAAAGTATGTACTGAACTCCAAGTGGCTGCTTCCAAAATATCTTTGTAGCTACCCCTTAGAAAGGCAGTAGAAGTGGCGGTAGCTCTAGTGGAATGAGGTCTGATTCCAGCCGGAATCTCCTTACCATGATGGGAATAACAGAAGGAAATACAAAACCCAATCCATTTAGAAATAGTTTGTTTTGAAACAGGTTTTCCCTGAGAACCCAAAGCAAAAGAAACAAACAACTGCTGAGACTGCCTGATTGGTTCTGCTCAAATAATAACGAACTGCCTGTGAATATCCAAAGTATGCAAAATCTTCTCCCCTTTATTTTGAGGGTTTGCATAAAAAGTAGGCAAATGAATAGTTTGGTTCAAGGCCACACTAGAAACCACTTTAGGCATAAAGGAAGGATTAGTACACAAAGACACCCTATCCTTATGAAAAATCAGGAAAGGTTCCACTGCCATAAGGGCCTGTAATTCAGAAACCCGGCCTTGCAGAGGTAATGGCCAACAAAAAGCAGTCTTCCATGATAAATACTTTAACCTCGGCAGTAGCTGCAGGCTCAAAAGGTTGTAGAGTAAGCTTTTCCAACACAAAATTGAGATCCCAAGCAGGAGTAGGAGCTCACATGGGGGTCTTATGTTCTTTGCCCCTCTAAGAAATTGCTTAAACAAAGGATGGGAAAATAAAGGAGGGTCACAGTCATAGTGAGCAGAAATGGCTGCAGCATGAACCTTTATCGAGGAGAAAGACAAACCCTTGTCCAATAACTCAGTAAGACATTGAAGAGAAACACTTAAATCAGGCTTGGAAACATCAAAGTCCTTCGGCTTGCTGCAAAGAAAAAATCTCCTCCATTTATCAGCGTAAACTTTCCTTGTACTAGGCCTTCTGGCCTCCAAAAATAACATTCAAAACTTGTTGTGGAAGCTGAGACCCTCCAGGGTCTAAAACAGAATATGCCAGGCTGTGAGATGCAGAGACTGAATCTTGACATTGAGGAAGTGATTGCCCTCCTGAGACAAAAGATGCGGAATCAAAGGCAGAGGCCATGGAGGCTCCCATCAAACTCCTCAGTAGTGGGTACCAGTGCTGTCGAGGCCAATCCGGGCGCTATCAAAATCATGGATGGCTTGTCTATTCTGGCCTTCAGGAGTACCTTGGGAATGAGAGGCAGAGGTGGAAAGGCATAGACATGAAGATTGCTCCAACTGAATGATAGAGCATCCACCTTCCAAGCTGTGGGATGAAACATTTTGTGCAAAACTTTGGCAACTGGTAATTTAGTGGAGAAGTTTAACAGATCTATGTCTGGAGTCCCCATAACACTGTCAACTTTTGAAACACATGAGGATCCAGTTTCCACTCGTGAGGATCCACAATTTGTCTGCTCAACACATCCGCTAAGGAGTTCTGTGCTCCTGGTAGAAACCTTGCCTGAAGATTGAGGTGTAAACTGAGAGCAGTCCCCTACAAAATCATCGCTTGCCTGCAAAGAGGGTACAATGGGTTCCCCTTGCTTGTTGATGTACCACATGACAGTAGTGTTGTCTGTTTGAATCAACACCTGTCCTGGGTGAAGTAAATCCTTGAAAGCCATCAATGCAAATTGACTAACATCTCCTTCAAGTTGATATGCAAATGTTGAAGTCTGACAGGCCACGTGTCTTGCACCCATTTTCCATTGAGGTGTGCTCCCCAAGCCTTGTCCGAGGCATCTGTCGTTAGAATCTGACTCGCCTCTGGTCGGGTCACAGAGAGTCCCTTGTTTAGGTGACATTCCTGAGCCCACCACAAAAATTCTTTCTGAATGCAAGGTATTATCTGAATGACAGTGTCTAGATCTTGGCAGTGTTGTGTCCATACATTTTTGGGATACCATTGAAGCTTACTCATATGCAGTTTGGCATTGGGAAGCACCAGAATACAAGATGCCATGAACCCCAAGGCTTGAAGGACTGTCCTTGCAGTCAGCCTGGACTGTAGAGACATTTGATGGAAATAAAGAGAAAGGCTTCTTTGTTTGTCCGGGGTCAAAAAGGCCATCTGGGAAGCTGTATTCAGTCTCACACCCAGAAAGCACAAGTCCTGAGAGGGTACTAGACTGGACTTTGTTTCGTTCACAGAATACCCTAGGCATCTTAACACTACCATCACATACTGTAGATGATGCAGAAGTTCGCCTTGTGTTGTGCAATAATCAGGCAATCGTCCAAATAAGGATAAATCTGAATTCCTTTTAACCTGAAAAAGGCTATCACTGGAGCCAGAACCTTTGTGAACACTCTGGGTGCAGTAGATAAGCCAAAGGGCAATGCAGAGAACTGATAATGTAAATTTCCAGCCCAAAAACGCACGTACCTCCTGCAACTGGGCCTGATAGGAACATGAAGATAAGTTCTCTTTGAGATCCAGAGTTACCATCCAGTGATCTTTTCCCAACAGAGGTAAAAAGCTGTTGTAACGTCAGCATTTTGAACTTTGGAATGTCCAGATAAGTGTTGAGGATAGATAAATCCAAAATTGGTCTCCACGTGTTCCCTTTCTTTGGTACTAGAAACAGGCGAGAATAAAATCCTTGTCCCACTTCTGACAGAGGAACTGACTGTATAGCTCCTATTTGAAGAAGTAAAGAAATCTGCTTGTGAGCCTCTATATCCTTTGCCGAGGAGGAACATCTGGCATGCCTTTGAAAGGAGGCAATGTGTGGAAATAGAACTTGTAGCCTCGGTTTATAATGTCCAATACCCATTTGTCCTGGGTGACTAAAAGCCAGTTTTGCTTGAAGAGTGCTAATTTTCCTCCCAAAGGAGCTGCCAGGGAAGAAGAATCTGGCAGCTGAAAATGCAGGTCATTGGGCCTGTTTACTTAAAAGGACTGGCTCCTGCCCTCACCTGCAGATTGTGCAGGTGAACTCCAAGTTCTAGGTCTGAATGTACTGTGAGCTCTGCCCCTGCCACGTCTAGATCTACCCCTAGACTGAGAATCAGAAGAAGGGTAGGTCCACCCCTTAGTAGGCCAATTTCTACTAAACTTTGGAGGTTGCACCTGCAAAAAATCTTTAACAGTCTGCATAGACTTAGCCTTGTCTTCCATTTTCTAAAACCGACTCCACAGGGGACCAAACAAAACTTCAGACTGTAGGGCATCCAGAATTCTAGTTTTAACATGCTCGACAAATTCTGATCCTTAAGCCAGGCGTGCCTACGAAGAACTGATCCAGTGGCAGCCACCCTAGAAGAGGCCTGTACAGCATCAAAACCACACTGCAAAGAATGCTTACCCACCTGTTCAGAGACATGTACTAAATCCTGCAATTCTTACACTCTATGCCCTCTGCCAAAGCATCCACTTTAGATTTTAGCTGAGAAAGGAGGAAATTCTGATACTTCAACATATGAAACTAGCAATTTAAAGCCCTCATTGCTGAAGTAGAAGAGGTATACACCTTCTTACCCCATCTATCCAAAGCTCTAGCTTCCTTATCTAGAGGAACCGGATTCTTTACAACAGAAGCTCTAACACCCTTAGGCCCCTGACTAATAGTTTCTGGGTCCGCCCTAGGACTCTTATACAGATATTTATGAGCCTCAGGCACCCTGTAATACCTGTCCGGTTTAACTGGCGCAGGAGGCAAAGAATCTGGATTAAGGAAGCCTCCGAGAAAACATCTTGAACAACATCCAAAACAGGAGGTATAGCCAAGGGTCTATGCTGTGGTAAAACAAGAATTCCCTAAGCCTCTTTCATGAATCAGAGAAATCCTGTCCTTCCCACGAAATGCTCCCTCATGGAATGCAGAGTTTCTGAAAACGAAAAATCCTGTGGAGGAGAAGCAGAAGGAGGGAATCCTCTGCATCAGAATCCAATAAGGGGAAAATCTTGAATATCTTCAGCAGAAGAGTCTGAGTCGCTGAGGCCTGATCCAAACTTTCCAACTCTGGCTCCACCCTGGGCCTCTTATCAGAGGGGCATAGAACCTCTAATTAAAGTAATCAAATCTTCTGCCATTTTAAGCATGTGCTTTTAGGCACAGACCCTGAAGTACCTGAAGGGACACCAGAGGAAGGCAAAACAGACCTGCCCTTAGAAGAAGCCTTAGAAATAGAAGCAGAAGGCCTAACCACCTTAGGCATAGAAGGGAGAACAGTAACCTGAGAGGCCCCTTCAGCTTGACCTGACTCCTGTGAGGCCACATCCTGCAAAATCAAAGTTTCCTGAGACTCAACAGAAACTTCAGCCGGATCCACCTGCTCCACTGTAGCTTCTGCAGGACCGGGCGTCCGAAACGGATCTAATCAACCTAGGTTTCAAGGATTTGTCTTTGGCGCTTCTTCGTGGAAGCGGGCGCCGAGGATCCGACGGCATATTATAATTACACCGCTACCAAAGACTAACCTAGCACAATCTAACCTTCTTTTATAGTGCGATTAAACCTAGCACAAAATCGCACCGACTACGCCGTGGTCCGTCCCAAACAAGGAATGCAAAGAGAGTGATAATCCCTATGCGTATCTGTTTCCCACAAGAAATACAATTATTCACTTTCTCTGACAGCCGGAATTAACTGAGGCAAGAAAAAGCAAAATATTCCCCAACAGGGTACTTAGCCCAACTTGGTTTCGGTCTGAAACTCAGAATACCTAAAATTTCAGAACGTAACGGCACTTGCAACGCTGCTTCTGCATCGGACCATGCGGCAAAAGACTGAGGATATGACGCTTTTATACCCTGACGCTCTGATGTCAGATCTGAGCGCCCATGACCGACGTCAGCCTAATACTTTGGTATTCGGGCCGACCGAGGACAGCGGACTACCCATATGTAAGGACTGCAGCAATGTGAGATGAAGAACATCATTGTATTCTGCTGAAATTGCTGAGGCATGTATCTTAATGGAAGAATAAGACAGGCCATTGTGGAACAATTCTGCCAAGTATTCCAGTATATGTGCCATGCTCATCACTGTCACATCTAGGCCTTTTGTTGTGTTCCAAGTGAGAAATCTTTTCCATTTTGCTGAATATGCATTCCTTGTGGAAGGCCGGCGAGCTTCCATAATAATGTCCTTCACTCTCTGGGATAAGTTATCCTGAGGAGGAGTCATGGTATTCTCCAGGCAGTTAGCTGCAAGGTTTTCAGGTTGGGATGCAGAGTCTTGAAATTGTTCTACGTCAGTAGAAGTGGCCATAGGGGGAGAGGCCACGGTTTCGTCTGTGACATGCTCTTTAACAGTGGGTACCAGTGCTGCCTTGGCCAGTTTGGAGCGATCAGAATCACTCTTGGCTACTCTGCCCTGATCTTCAGTAAAACCTTGGTCATTAATGGGAGTGGTGGGAAAGCATAGACTGTTAGAGCTTTCCGGCTGAAAGAGAGAGCGTCCACTTTCCATGCTTGTGGGTGGTATTGTCCTTGAGCAGAATGTCTTCAGTTGATGATTGTGGGATGAAGCGAACAGATCTATCTCCGGCCTTCCCCATGACTGTGTTATGAGTAAGAAGATGTCTGGGTGCAGCATCCATTCGTGTGCATCCATGGTAGTTCTGCTTAAGCTGTCTGCCAGTATATTGTCTTTCCCTGGCACGAACTGGGACTGCAGTTGTATATTGAGTTTCAAGCAAAATTCCCATAGATTCATTGCCAGTCTGCATAGAGGGTAGGAATGCGTGCCTCCTTGCTTGTTTATGTACCACATAACTGTGGTGTTGTCTGTCATTATGAGCAGGTGGCCTTGATGAAGGAAAGGTTTGAAGGCCCCGATGCATGCATCACTGCCAGCATTTCCTTTGGTTTATGCGCATGCGCAGCTCTCTGAGACCATAGCCCTTGGATACATTTGTCCTCCATGTGTGTTCCCAACCTCGGTCTGAAGCGTCCGTGGTGATGGTTTGGTTGGCTCTTGGTTTGCTGAAGGGCAACCCTCTGTACGACTGGCAGGCTTGAGCCCACCACAGAAATTCCTTTTGAAGGCAAGGAATGAGTGGGATCAAAGTTTCTAAGCTGTGGCTGTGCTGAGTCCATACACTCCTTAGGTACCATTGTAATTTCCTCATATGCAGCCTGCCTTGCGGAATCAGAAGTATGCAGGATGCCATGTAACCCAAGGCCTGCAGGATTTTCCTTGCAGTCAGCTGAGTTTGTCTTGTCAGATTCTTGAAGTAATTCGGTAGTTGTCTTTGTTTTTCTTCTGTGAGAAAGGCCATTTGGGTGGTTGTGTCTAGATCCGCACCCAGAAAGGTTATTCTTTGGAATGGAACAAGTCTTGAAATTTGGATGTTGACTGTATATCCCAAGGCCTGTAGTAGGTGGATGGCATTGTCCAAGTCCTTTAACAAGATTTTCTTGTTGTCCGCTTGTATAAGGCAGTCGTCCAGATATGGGTAGATTTGAATCCCCTGAAGTCTGCAGTGTGCCATTACTGATGCCAGGCATTTCGTGAATACTCTGGGTGCAGTAGATAAGCCAAAGGGCAATGCTGAGAATTGATAATGCTCTGATCCTGCAAGAAATCTGAGGTGCCTTCTGCAACTTTGTCGAACAGGGACATGCAGGTATGCCTCCTTGAGATCTAGAGTCACCAGCCAAGACTCCTTGCCCAGCATGGGAAGAAGTTGCTGTAGAGTCAGCATTTTGAATTTTGGCACAATGAGGTAAGTATTCAGTGTGGACAAGTCGAGAATAGGCCTCCGTTGATTTTCTTTTCTTGGAACAAGGAATAATCTGGAGTAAAATCCTTTGCCTTGTTCTGAAAGAGGTACCTTTTCTATGGCTTTCATTTGCATTAATTTGGTAATTTGCTTCAAAGCCTCTGCCCTCTGATTTGGTGGCAGGTCTGGCATTCCTTTTCTTTCTGGCAATGTGTGGAAATGGAACCTGTATCCTTTGTCTATTATTTGCAGTGTCCATGTGTCCCTTGCAATGTAGAGACAATTTTTTGAGAATAGGGAAAGCTTTCCGCCCAAAGGTGCTTCTAATTGAGCCCTGGTCGGCGGGGTCAAAATAAAGTCATCGAGTCTGTCCTGGTGTAGCAATTGTTGTTCCTGCACTACCTCTGGTTGGGAGGCTGCCACTGACGGCCTCTGTAGGAGCCTCTAGCTTGCCCTCTACTTCTGGCACGCCTATTCCTGCCTCTCTGGGATCTGTCTGAGTCCGGAAAGGACCAATTCTTAGTAGGCCAATTTCTGCTGAATCTCGGTGATTGGACTTGCAGAAAATCTGACTATTTGCACAGATTTTGCCTTTTCTTCAAACTTCTTTAAGACCTCCTGAGCCGTGGAACCAAATAATTTTTGCTTTTCCATTGGAGCATCCAAAAGCTTAGCTTTAACATGGTCTGGTAAAGATTGTTCCTTAGGCCAGGCATGCCTACGTATAACTGCACCTGTCATAGCTGACCTACATGAAGCTTCCAATGCATCATAACCACACGGCAAAAAATGGTTACTAACCTGCTGTGAGTTATGTACCAGATCCTGAAGGGATTTACGGTCAAGGGGTTCAGAAGAGGACAGCTTCTTATGCTCTTGGTACGGAATCATATGAAATTGACAATTTAATGCCCTCATGGAAAGAGTTGCAGAAGTATACACTTTCTTACCCCATCTCTCTAAAGCTCTAGACTCCCTTTCAGAGGGTAGAGGATTTTTAGCAGTGGCAGCTGCAACTCCTTTTGGGCCCTGGGAAATTGTTTCTGGGTCGGCAGAGTGGGCCTTGTACAGGTGTAGATGTAAATCCGGGACCCTGTAGTACCTATCAGGTTTGGCAGGAGCCGGAGGGAGAGAGTCTGGGGCTGTACTAGCATCAGAGTACACATCATCAATAACATTCAAAACAGGTGGTATAGCTAAAGGCCTATGCCGAGGTAAATGTAAAAAGGTCCTTAATCTCTTTCTAGAATAAGAGAATTCCTGACCCTGCCATTGAAAATGTTCTCTCATAGAGTGTAGTGTCTCTCCAAAGGAAAACTCTTCAGAGGGGAGGCCGAGGAATAGATTCTTCAGCATCAGAATCCTCGTAGGCGAATAAGCCTCCCTCCTGGGGTCTGACAAAGCAGAGCCATCCGTGGACTCATCTGAGGAGTGGGGTCAGAGGGCTCAACCCTGGGCCTTTGTCTGGAGGTGGTTGAGAGCCCCTGTCCGGATGAGGTTGAGAACCTCTAATTAAAGAGATAAGATCCTCTGCTAGGCTGAGAATCTGTGAGCCAGTAGAAGGTCTCTGAGAGGAAACATTGGGAGGCAAAGCTTTAGTAAGTTTAGCAGCTTTAGCCCTAGAAAAAGCCTTAATGGACATGGATGCACGGGGTCTGGCTGCACCACATGCAGGAGTAGACTTATCTAAAGGAATGGTGTCGGACGTTTCCTGGACACAGGTTTCAGTAGGTAATTCAATAACCGACTCGGCAGGGGCCTCCGGGGCCGAGGTAGTCGGTTGAGTGGTTTCGGTAATAGGAAGCACCAAGGAGTCTGTTTCAGCCGAAACCGAGACACTCGCGGTAGGCCTGACCGTGGTTTCAGCCGAAACCGCGGCCCGCGTGTGTCGGTCCTTGTCCTTCCATTCTTTAACAAAATGCGAAGTCGGAGTCTCCGACGGCATCTTGTAAGCAAAACTAGCCCCAAAGAATTCCTCTGCAAACTCCGACCGGCGTCTAAGAGTTCGTCGGTTGAAGGAAGCACAGGCTGAGCAGGCCGAGACGTCGTGGTCTGGGCCTAGGCAAGGGAGGCAGTAAGAGTGGAAATCCTTATGAGGTATTTGTTTCCCACAAGTTAAACAATCATTTACTTTATCTGACATCGGCTGAGGCAAGAAAGAGTCCCCAACGGGGTACTTAGCTTTTTCGAAGTCTTCAGTAGCTGAATCACAGGAGCTGGCCGACCGCACTTGCTTCTGCTTCGGGCACCACGCGGCAAGAAAGACTGGGGAAAATGGCGTCAGCTGATGCTTTTATACCCCAGACGCTCTGACGTCGGGGAAAGTGTGACATCAGCCGAGGCCAGACACAGACTTTGGAATCCGGCCGACCGAAGGGCTGCCTGAGGCAGGAAAACCCATATGTGATGACTGCAGATGCATCCTTGAAGGACATCGAATGCAGAGAGCATGAAGCTCAGATACTCTCCTGGCAGAAGTAATGGCGACTAGAAAGAGTGTCTTCCAAGAAAGAAATTTCAACGAACAGGTAGCCGCAGGTTTGAAAGGGGGGAGAATCAAGGATGTTAAAATTAAATTTAGATCCCACTGTGGTGGGGGGTCTCTAATCGGAGGTTTAAGTAAAAAGATACCTCGAAGGAATGCCTTGCAAAGTTTATGTGACATAATGTTGTGGTCCAAAAGGCCTATATGAAAATTCAAAATGGCTGCCAGCTGAACTTTTACTGTGGAGGAAGAGGATCCTGAATGAAAAATCTCAGCTAGGAAGTCCAAGACCGAATGAATCGGAGCAGTATAGGGGTCTATGTTCCTAGCTTTTGCCCAGAAGGAGAAATGTTGCCATTTACTAGTGTAAATCCTTCTGATAGAAGATTTTAGGGAAGCTACTATGATATCCCGGACGGGATTAGAAATCATAGGAAGCCTGGCTAAGGATGGAAGTGGAGCAACCAAGCAGTGAGGTTGAGAGAAGGTATGGATTGGTGCAGCTGCCCCGACTGGTGGGTCAGAAGATCTGGAACTGGGTCCAGATGCCATGGTTGTACCAAGAGATAACGATGTAGGAATGGAAACCGTATCTGTCGAGGCCAATAAGGGGCAATGAGAATAAACTTGGCTCTCAAGGGAGTTGCTTTCTGAATTACTTGAGGTATCAGCGGAAAGGGGGGAAAGGCATAAAGAAGTCCCCGGGGCCAATCTTGGGTTAGAGCGTCTCTGGGGGGGATGGCCTGGAAGGGGGAAGAGAGAGAGAGAAGAAGTCTGGGCATTTGCTGTTTTGAGGTGTAGCAAAAAGTTCGCAGCAAGGAAGGTCCCACTCCTGAAAAATCTCTTCCGTCACCGATTGTTTGAGAGACCACTCGTGAGGCATGAGAAAAGCTCTGCTCAACCTGTCCGCTATGATGTTGGATTTCCCGGGGATATGCATTGCTATCAGAAACCGCTGAGAAGAGATTGCCCATTGCCAAAGTCTGAGAGCCTCTCGACATAGTGGATAGGACTTGGTTCTGCCCTGTTTGTTGATATACCACACTACGGACATATTGTCCGTTTGGACTGCAATAGTTCCCAGGGGAAGAGAGTCGTTGAGGGCTTGCAACGTTAAAAGCACTGCTCTCATCTCTAGGACATTTATGTGCAGATGGTATGCGTAAGGTTGCCAAGCCATGGACCATCCTGCCCTGATAATGCCCCCACCCACCCGATCAGGAAGGCATCTGATGTAACCGTGGCGACCGGGGCAGGAGGAACAAAGGGTCTGCCCTGATGGACGTGAGGGGACGATATCCACCAGGTCAGATACCTTTTGCAACTTGGAGTGATTATGATCCTGTGGCATCGGTAGTTGTTGAAAGGACCATTGGGCTTAATAGCATCCATTGTAGAAGACGCATGTAAAAACGGGCAGGGAAGAAGTGTTATGGCGGCCGCCATAAGACCCAATACTTTCAGAGCAAATCTGGCCTGAATTTTGTAGCTGAGAAGAATCACCTGGACGTGACTTTGAATGTCCAAGATCCTTTGGACTGTTAACTTTGCTGAAAGTTGTACGGTGTCCAATTTTGCGCCTATAAAAGTAATATATTGACAAGGCGACAAGGCAGATTTTTCAAAATTTATAGAAATCCCTAACCCTCTGCAAATGTGAATGGTGTAATCTCTGGCCTGGAGAAGTTGATGCCTGGTGGTGGCAGTGAGGAGCCAGTCGTCTAGATATGGAAACACCTGGAATCCTTAACGTCTCAGGTGAGCTGTAACCACTGCCATACATTTGGTGAACACTCTGGGGGCTGTAGTGAGTCCAAAGGGCAGGGCCCTGAATTGGAACTTGACTGGTCCCCAGCCGAAAGTGGAGAAATCTTCTGAAGCGCCTGTGAATTTTTATGTGATAGTACGCATCCTGAAGATCTACCGAGCACATCAAATTGTCCTTGCCCAGAAAGGGTAGAATGGACTGAAGCGTGACCATCCAGAATCTTGTTTTCTTTACAAACTTGTTTAGTTTGCTAAGATCTAATATTGGTCTCCAGTCCCCTGTCTTTTTTGGAATTAAAAAGAACCTTGAGTAGATTCTGGATCCTATTTGGTCTGCTGGGACTGGCTGGATGGCTCTTTTTGCTAGCAGTCTTGATATCTCTGGTACTGCTAGTTCCCTTAGACCGGGTGGAACGTCTGGGAAGGGTTCCCTTTTGCTGAATTGGGGTTTGAATAAAGGGAATTTTGTAACCCTCGGATATAATCGACTGTACCCATTTGTCTTGAGAAAGGGAAAGCCAAGCTATTGGGTACAGCGATAATCTTCCCCCGACTGCCTCCGAAGGTGGACAATCGGGCAACATCTCAGGGATGCTGGAAGGGTTTGTCAGAAAGAGGCTCTCTGCTACCCTGATTCTGCAGACCCCCTCTGCCCCTAGGGCGGTGTCTGTTGTTGCTACCCCCTCTGCCTCTGGGGCTAAACTGACCTCGTGCGTCAGGTGTGACTCCTTGAGATTTGCAGAACCACATTTTCTCTCCCTTCTGACCTTTTGGGTAAGGTCTTGAAGGGGTGGAGAACGGACTCACGCAGAAAGAGTCTTGCCATCTTGTTCGCATCAAAAAGTCTTTAGGGTCCCGGGAACCATGGGGGTTTTAAGGGGTTTAAAGGGAAAAAAAAGGATCCCGGTGACTAAACCACCCCCTGGGTCCCTTTTCCCCCTAAGACCCTGGGGGAAAAGTTAAAATTCCAGCGTAGAAATTTTTCCCGAGAACACTCATCCTGTAAAAATTTTCCCCAATCTTTGAATTTTGGGGGGTAAGTCTGTTCAGCACCATGGGAAAGGCCTGGAAAAAAATTGCCACCCGTTGCCTAAATTTTTTAGGGGGGAAGGTCTGAAACACAGCCTTGGGGGCCACCACCATGGTCAAGCCCCCAAAAAAAGGGGGTGGGGGCCAAAAATTTTTGGGGGTTAAGGGGGGGCCCCGGGGCCCCCCTTAAAGGGGGAAAAGGGCTAAAACCCCTTCCCCAAAGGAGGAAAGGGACCCCCCCTTTTTTTTTCCAGAGAAAAAAAACGGGAGCTGATGAATGCCTTTCGGGGTTCACCTATTACGGGGGCCTCGGGAAAAAAATTTTCCCCAAGGGGAAAACCCAGGCTTACCGGGGGCCGGGGCAAAAAGGGGGGAAAAACCCCCCAGGCCGGGGGGGACGTGGAAGCGTGCCCCCGGGGAACCCAACATGGGTCCCCTCAAAAAGAAGGCCCCCGGGGAAGGAACAGGCCCAGGGGGGGGCTCAGGCGTGCCCCGGGGCCCCCCAAACCCCCCGAGGGGGAGGGGGAAAAAGGGGAACCCCCGGGCCCCAAGACAAAATGCCCGGACCCCCCAATGAACCTCAAGGGGAAACAGCCCCCGGAAGGGGGGCTCGGGCTCCAGCAGGTCCGGGCCCCCCTTTAAAAAAGGGGGGGGAAAAAATGTTTGGTGGAGGAAAAAAATACCCCCTGTTAGCCTATGGAGCATTTGGGCCAAAGTGAACTTTAATTCTACTAATCCGGGGCTATCAAAAGTGGGGAAACCAGAAAAAGGGGTGCTGAGCAAGGGTACCGGGGTTGATTTTGGGGGATAAAATCTCTTTTTAAAAGGTAAAAAAAAGGGCCCGCCCGGGCCCCGGGTAGCTGCAGTACGGGGGCCCGGTGGAAGTCGAAACAGGGGGACGGCCGGGTTTCAAAAAAATTAACCCTCCTGCTTGGGCTTGGAACTTTCGGGGGCCCCAGTGAAACCCCACAATAACCCCTCAAAAATTTTTTTCCCTTCAACTCCGAAAAAAGACAGAAAAATGGGAAAAAAGGGGAAAGGGAAAACCAAAAAGGTACCCAAAAAAAACCGAAGGGGAATTCTTAACTTTTTTTAAAATGGTGGAAAAAAGTTAAGGGAAAAAAAAAACAAACCCCAAAAAAACACCCTCCCAAAACAAATTAACGGGTCCCCAAACAAAAAATCCTGACGGAAAAAATTTTGGGGGGGAAAAACCAAGGCCAACCAGGAAAGGATAAATAACCCAAAAAAAGGGGAAAAAAGGAAAATTAAAAAACATTAAGTTACAAAAACCCATTTTGAAAAAAAGGGGTTTTTAAAAAATTCCTGGCTGGAAAAAGGCCCCCTTAAAGGGAAAGGGGGTTCCCCCTTTTCAGGGTTGGGTTTTGGGTGGTAAAATTCTCTCACTTAGAAGGCCAAAGGGAGGATTAACCCTCCAGAAAAGAAGGGGTTACAAAACACAAAAGGCTTTTGTGAACCAAAGGGGTTCCCGGGAGGGGGGTTTTCAACAGAACACCCTCGATTAAAATGTCAAATTGGTGAACCCCAGGGATCTGGAAATTTTCATTGGGGGAAAAGATCTTTGTGTGATCCACCCTTTAGGAACTTGGGATTTTTTGGGTTTTACAAAAAAAGGGCCCCCCAAAGGTTTTTTTTTATTTTCCCGCGATTTCCTTCAAAAGGAAAAAATCATCGCATCTCCCGGGAAAGTAAGATGTCCCCCGGGTTTGGGGGGGGGATTGGAAAAAACCTTTGGGGGGGAAAATCTTTAGGATATTGGAAAAAAAAACTCCCAATTTTTTGGGACAAGCCACTGGGGGACCACCGATCTTTGTTTTGTGTTGTAAAATGCAGTAGGTTCCTTTAAGGTTTAATCCCCGTTGTCCTTAAAAAACTTATCCCCCTTCTTCCGAGAAAAGGGCTTTAATTTCTGAAAGATTTTGGACCTATTAAAAAAGGAATCCTGGGGGGAGGTATTTTGATGCTATGGAAATTCCCCCGCCCCAAGTTTAAGTGGCCCCCCCGATTTTTTCTGTGAAGCTAATCATTCTGAAAGAAGTCCCGGTTGGAAGGAATAACCTTTTTTTGAAGGGGGGAAGCCCGCTTATGGATGGGATGGGGCCTCATTCTTAAAAATATGAAAATTTTTTTTTTCCCGGAAACAAATGGGGGGGGTTTTCAACCCAGGGGCAAAAAATTTTTAAATCGCTTAGAAAGGAAAAAGGGGATGAAACCTTTTTTTTGGTGGAAAGGTTAAGTATTTTTTTAACAAAAAATTTGGCTTGGGGGGGTAAAAACAGAAGGTTCTGGGCCCCTTTGGGGTGGGAAAGGTGAATTAAGGTGGCTTTCGGGTTCTTTGGCCCCCTTTGGGGTGCTTTAACAAAAATTTTAATCCTTTTTTTTTGAAAAGGATTTTGGGGTAACTTTTGAAATCCCCGGGAAAAAAAAGGGGGAAGGGATAAATATAAAAGAAAATCAAAAGGGGGGGGAAAAGGAAGATAAGTTTTATTAAAGGGATTGGGGTTTAAAAGCCACCCAATGGGTATGGGTTTGGGATAAGAAAATGGAAAAAACCTTACCCCGTTCTGGGGGAATTTCTTTTGGGCCAGGACCAAATTTTAAATTTTAGGGGGAAGGATTTTTTTTTTTGGGTGGAGGTTACCGGGGGTTTTTCCCCAAAACTGGTAAGATGATAAAAATTTTTTAGAAAAATCAGAGGATTAAAAGGATTAGTGGGTTATAATTTCCTAAAAAATGGGGGGAAAAAAGGGTTTAAAAAGAAAAAATATGGAAAAAAATTTTTGCCCTTTAAAAGCATGGATATTTTTCCCCAAAACTCAGGAATTTTTTCCCCAAACAACACTTGGATTAAAAAAGAATGAAAAAATTTTTTATGTGATTTTTAAAAAAAATTTTATGCCCGCGGGGTCTGGGTTAAATTTCTGAGAAGATTTTTTTTGAGCCAGATACAAAATTTTTCCACAGGTAAGGTTGCTGGCAATAATTTTTTTTCCCCCCAAAAAATCAGAGTGAGGAAAAAAGTTCCCGGGGATCACTCCAGGGGAAAAAAAAAAATAATAATGGGAATTCGGGACTTTATGGGTAAGCTTTTAAACTAGGGATTGCCTGCCATAACCCAAAAAGGTTTTGCTTCAAACTTTTTTGGTTGTTAAATTATTTAGGGGGTACCCGGGGCCCAAACTTTTATAGTGGCTAGAATGAGGGACCCTTCCCAGGCCTTTTCCACCCCAACATTTTTAACCCAGTGAACGGTTAAAAACAAAAACCCCAAAGGGGAAAAAGAAAACAAGACCCCTAACCCCCTTATGTAAAATGGGGGAAAAGGGGGGAATTAAAATTGAATGGGAGTGCTCCTCCATAAAGGGGGTTTGGGTTCTTTTTTTCCCTTAAATTTAAACGCCCCCGCCCCTAATCCTTTGGGCCAAGGGTAATTTTTTAAATAAACTAAAAAGCCCATACAAGGTTCAGCAATCAGGATTCAGGAGGCAAAGAATCAGGATTCAGGGAAGCCTCTGCAAAAACATCTTCCACCACATTCAGAACCGGAGGTATAGCTAAAGGCCTATGCTGGGGTAAAACAAGAATTCCCTAAGCCTCTTCCTGGAATCAGAGAAATCTTGACCTTCCCATTTAAAATGCTCCCTCATAGAATGCAGAGTCTCTGAAAATGAAAATCCTCAGGAGGAGAAGCTGAAGGAGTAGAATCAGCCACATCAGAATCAGAATAAGGAGGATACTCCTGCAAGTCTTCAGTCAAGACTCAGAAGCCTCCGAAGAGTGCTCAAAACTCTGAAACTCAGGTTCCACCCTAGGCCTCTTATCAGGAGGGGGCATAGAACCTCTAATCATAGTAATCAAATCCTCTGCCATTTTAAGCATATGTTTCTTAGGCAAAGACCCTGAAGCACTAGGAGAAACCCCACCTGAAGCTACACTAGGCCTGCCTCTCAAAGAAGCCTTGGAAACAGAGGGGGAGGCTCTAACCACCTTAGGAAGAGAGGGAAGAACAGCCACCTGAGAAGCCCCCTCAGCCTGGCCTACTTCCTGAGAGGATACATCCTGTAACAATAAAGTCTCTCCCTGAGACTCCAAAGAAACACCTGGCAGAACCTCCGGCTCCACTGAGCCTTCTAAAGAACTGGCGTCAGGGACTGTCGGTTCTTCCACTCTAGGCTTTGCTGCTTTATCCTTGCGCTTTTTGCCCGAAGCGGGCGTCGGAACATCCGACGGCATTTTATAATTACAACGCTTCCCAAACACTAACCT
Organism: Protopterus annectens; assembly: GCF_019279795.1. Classification (NCBI taxonomy): domain Eukaryota; kingdom Metazoa; phylum Chordata; order Ceratodontiformes; family Protopteridae; genus Protopterus; species Protopterus annectens. The sequence goes on from NC_056726.1 coordinate 1,557,785,663, forward strand.
GGCACAGTCTAACCTTCTCTTAATAGTGCGTTTGTTAAATCTTGCACAAGAGCGGCATCCAACAACGTCGTGCTCAGGCCCTAAACAAGGTATACACAAAGTATGGTAATCCCTATGAGGTATCTGTTTCCCACAAGAAATACAGTTATTCACTTTTTCTGACATCCGGTTAAATACTGAGGCAAGAAAAAACAAAATATTCCCCAACGGGTACTTAGCCAACTGATTCGGTCTGAAACTCTGACTTCAGAAACTTTCAGAACGCCAACCTGCACTCGCAAAATTGCTTCTGCATCGGACCATGCGGCAAAAAGACTAAGGATATGACGTCGGTCATGCGCGCATTAGTACCCTGACGTACTGACGTCAGTCTAATGCGCCGTGACCGACGTCAGCCATATACTTTGGTATTCGGGCCGACTGGACAGCGGACTACCCAATAGTTAGGACTGCAGCAATGTGGAATGAAGAACATCATGCAGCCGACGCCATTGCATCAGTTTTTCTTGCCCCTGATGTCAGGTGCCCCCAAAAATATACCTACAAACAAAAGCAAATATACCAAAAAGGCTTTTAAGCATAGTAAAAGTAAGAAGAGGTATAGTAAAAGAAAAAACGGGGCTGGAGGTAGGGTAACCAGGACTGCAACAGTGAATACACTCAAACATCTACATTTATGGTAAGTGTACACAACTGTACTATGTTCATCGTGTTTCACTGTTGCAGTCATTACATTTGGGTAAATTCCCAAAGCTAAGGTTGGAAGGATGGATTTATAACAGCATTAGGAGCAGCTATAAGGTCCTGCAAAACAGCAGTGGCAAAGCCAGCACTGGATTTAGACAAAAATGGTAAGTGATAATGCTTGGTGAAAGTATGAACTGAACTCCAGGTAGCAGCTTCTAGAATATCCCTGGTAGGAACACCTCTGAGAAAGGCTGCAGAAGTAGATGCAGCCCTGGTGGAATGAGATCTGATCCCCTGGGGGATAGGTTTTCCTTGGTGCTTGTAACAGAAACAGAAATGAATACAATGGCTAATCCATTTAGAAATGGTTTGCTTTGAAATAGCATTCCCCTCTGCCCCTGCAGCAAATGCTACCAGCAGTTCAGATTTTCTTCGAGATTTAGTCCTGTCCAAGTAAAATCTAAGTTGTCTGTGTACATCCAATGAATGCAGAATCTGCTCTCCCTTGTTCTGTGGATTGGGAAAGAAAGTTGGCAAATGAATGGACTGATTAAGAGCCACACTGGATACCACCTTGGGCTTGAATGATGGGTAGGTCCTGAGTAACACCCTGTCCGCATGAAAGATGATGAAAGGCTCCACTGCCATAAGGGCCTGTAATTCAGATATCCTTCTAGCTGAAGTGATTGCTTAAAGGAAGGCTGTTTTCCAGGAAAGAAATTTTAATTCTGCAGTTGCAGCTGGCTCAAAAGGAGGTAGAGTGAGTTTCTCCAATACAAAGTTAAAGTCCCAGGCAGGGGTTGGAGCTCTCCTGGGTGGTCTCAAGTTTTCTGCCCCTCTGAGATACTGCTTTAGAACAGGATGAGGGAAGAGGGGGGGGGGTCTGTGTTGTAATGAGCTGAAATGGCTGAGGCATGGATTTTTATGGAAGAAAAAGACAAGCCCTTGTGAAGCATCTCAGTTATGTATTGTAAAATCTGAGGTAAATTGGGCACTGTTGTGCTCATCCCTTGAGATTGATTCCAGGCACAGAATCTTTTCCATTAGTCAGCATAAGATTTTCTAGTACTAGGTCTTCTCGCCTCCAAAATGACATCCATGACAGGTTTGCTGAGGGATGCTAAGGTGAATTTAATTGATTAGCCAGGCTGCAAGATTCAATGTTTGGAGCTGAGGGTGCAGGGTGGGTACCAGTGTTAGCGAGTCCAGACTGGAGCAATCAAAATAATTTTTGGTTTGTCCTGTTTGACTTTTAGAACTTTGGTGAGCAAAAGCAGATGAAGAAAGGCATAGACTGATGGGTTTTTCCAGCTGAAGGACAGAGCATCCACCTTCCAGGCTTTTTTGTGATGAGTTCTTGTGCAAAATCTGTCCAACTGGTATCTATGTCTGAGCTCCCCCATTTGCGTGTCAACATGTTGAAACTCCGTGGTTCCAGTTTCCATTCGTGAGGGTCCATGAGATTTCTGCTTAGTTTGTCTGCCAGAACATTCTGCTTTACTGGCAGGAATTGAGCTTGTAGTTGTACTAGGTAGCTCAAGGCCGTGTTCCACAAAGCAATGTCTAGTCTGCAGAGGGAGTAGGAATGTGTACCCCCCCCCCGCTTGTTTATGTAACACATAACCGTGGTGTTGTCCGTATTTATCAACAATTGTCCTGGATGAAGGTAGTCCTTGAAGTCTGCCAGTGCATTCTGTACAGCTAGCATTTCTTTTTGATTGATATGAAGGTGCATTTGATTTGGGCTCCATTTGCCCTGAATGCACTTCCCTGCCAGATGAGCCCCCCATGCATAATCTGATGAGTCTGTAGTTAGGGTTTGGGCGGCAGGGGGTGGTGTGAATGGCAGTCCCTTGTTTTGGTGGCAGGCCTCTGCCCACCATAGGCGCAGGCAAGGCATGATAGGAATCGTTTCCAGGCTGTGAGAATGTTGACTCCATAAACTTTTCAAGTACCACTGAAGTTTCCTCATATGCAGTCTTGCATATGGAATTAGAAGAATGCATGAGGCCATGAACCCCAAGGCTTGCAGTATTTGCCTTGCAGATATAGCAGGGTTTTGTGTGGCCACATGTTTGAAGTAAGTCACCAAATGAATTTGCTTTTCTGGCGTAGGGAAAGCCATCTGGGCAGTTGTATTCCAGCTTGCACCCAGGAATGTAATGTTTTGAGAGGGTACCAGTTGAGATTTCTTTTAGTTTATGGTGTACTCTAGGCAGGTTAGAACTCTTTTTACAAACGCCAGATGTTTTAACGGCCTGTTTTTTTGCCTGAATTAGACAATTGTTCAGGTAAGGATATATTTGAATATTTCTTTGCCTGCAAAATGCAATTACTGGAGCCAGGCACTTTGTGAATACCATGGGCGCAGTAGACAAGCCAAAGGGCAGTGCAGAGAACTGATAATGCATGCAGCCTGCTTTCAAGCGTAGGAATCTTCTGCAAGATTCCCTGATTGGGATATGCAAGTAAGCCTTCTTTTAAAGTTGAGAGTTGCCAACCAGGCATCATTGCCTAGCATAGGAAGTAACTGGTGAAGGAGTCAGCATCTTGAATTTTGGAATGTCCAGAAAGGTGTTTTAGAGTAGAGAGGTCCAGAATTGGATACCATGATTTGTCTTTTCTGGGTACCAGGAAAAGTCTGGAATAGAAACCTTGTCCCTTTTCCTCTTCTGGTACTAGTTGAATAGCCCCCATGTTTAGGGGGAAAGTACTTGTTTCTGAGCCTCTGCCCACTGATTTGGGGCAGGTCTGGCCACCGGTTTGGAGTTGGCAGCGTGTGGAAATAAAATCTGTATTCCTGGGACACTATATTTAAAACCCATTTGTCCTGGGTTAAAAGTTGCCAGTTTCTTGAATGAAGAGCCAGTTTTCCTCCCAAAGGGGTGGCTAAGAGGTAATTTCAAAGGGAAGTCATTGAAACTATTTACCATAAGGTGGTAACTTGTTTCCAGATTTGGAAGTGGAAGCACCCCATTGTTTATAGTTCTTAAAGTCCCTTGGGACTGAAACCTGGTGGTCTTGGAATGTCTGGGTTTGGTCGTAGTGGCTGTGGAAGGAGCTGGAAAGGACCAGTTTTTAGTAGGCCAATGCCTAATAAATCTAGGAGGTTGCACTTGTAAGAAATCTTTCACAGACTGCATAGACTTAGCTTTATCGACTTAGCTTTATCTTCCATCTTTTTTAGAACTTCTTCAGCCTTATTGCCAAATAAGCGATCCTGCTGTAAAGGAGCATCCAAAAGTTTTGCTTTAACATGATCAGGCAAAGACTGCTCCTTCAGCCAAGCATGCCTTCTAAGCACAGACCCAGTAACTGCAGCCCTACAAGAGGCCTCCAAAGAATCAAAACCACATTGCAAAGTATGTTTGCCAACTTGTTCAGCTGAATGCAATAAATCCTGTAAATCTTTATACTCCACACAGTCAGAAATCAACATCATTTTCTGTTTAAGCAGTCCCATGATATGCTGTTGATATTTTAGCATATGGAATTGACAGTTTAAAGCCCTGATTGCTAAGGTTGCAGAAGTATAAACCTTTTTACCCCATCTATCCAGCGCCCTGGAGTCTCTATCAGAAGGGATAGGATTTTAAGCAGTAGAAGCCTTAATGCCCCTGGGCCCCTGAGAAATGGTTTCAGGGTCCGCAACAGTATTTTTGAAAAGGAATTTGTGGGACTCAGGAACCCTGTAGTACCGGTCTGGTTTGCTAGGGGCTGGAGGCAAGGAAACAGGGGCCATACTGGATTCCGAAAGCACATAATCAACAATATCTAGTATAGGAGGTATAGCCAAAGGCCTATGCTGAGGAAGAAGGAGGAAATCCCTAAGCCTCTTTTTGGATTCAGAGAAATCTTGACTTTCTCAGTGAAAATGCTCCCTTAAGGTATGTAAAGTTTCCCCAAAAGAGAAATCCTCAGGCGGAGAAGCAGAGGGAATGGAATCCTCTGCATGAGAGTCCTCATAAGCAGGTATGGGAAATCCAGATCATTAGAAGAGTCAGAAAAAACAGTGTCCTGTTCAGAAGGATTCATAGTCAAATTCAATCCTAGGCCTCTTGGGGGGGGGGGGGGGTTCACAACCCCTGATTAGAGTAATTAAATCTTCAGCCATTTTGATCATTTGTTTTTTAGGCATAGGGGCCTGAACATGTGGCCTGGGCGTTGGTTTTTTTTAGACATAGATCGAGATTTAGGCCTTAGCATGAAGCTGGAGTCGGTTTAATATGCAAATCTGTAGGCCTGAAAACACCCTCAGAAGCCGGTGCCTGCTCAGCGGCTCTGGACCCATCCAAGGTAGAGACATTCGCGGGTTCCATATGTGAAGCATCTTGCAGCATACCGGACTCCGAATGGATCTCAGTAGAGGCCTGCGAATCAGAAGTAGCGAGTATCAGGGGCTGCGAAAGCGCTTCACTGAGTACTGGCGAACTGGCAACTGGCTTAGGAAAAGCGTCGTCGACTGATTTGGCCCTCAACGGCCTGTCTCTTTTTTTGCGTTATTTCAGTATTCCGGTAGTCGGATAGCTAACCGACGTCATTTCTGGATAATTAAACCGAGAACTGAAATATTTTGAAGCAAAAATGTAGGCAAGACGGATAGTGCACTGATTAAATAAAGCACAAAACTGACGGCAAGGTACGTCATTGGTCAGGGCCTAGGCAAGGAATACAGTAAAATGAAAATCCTTATAAGGCATTTGCTTCTCACAAGTAACACAATTCTTAACTTTTACTGACATCGGTAAGGAGCAAGAAAAAGTTTCCCCAATGGGGTACTTAGATTTAAGTTGAAGACTTCGGTTCTGAAACTCGAAAACGAAAATTTCAGTAGTCAGCCAAACGGCACTTGCGAACTGCTTCTGCTTCTGGCAACACGCGGCAAGAAAGACTGATGTAATGGCATCAGCTGCATGTTTTATACCCCTGATGACCTGACGTCATGGAAGAATGGACAGCAACCAACGCAGGACCCAAGACTTTGTTAATCAGGCTGACTGAGGGTAACCTGCCAGCAGATTACCCAAATGTAATAACTGCAACAGTGAAACACGACTAACATATACATTTAATGCAGTCCGTTAACCATTTGGAAAGGGTAACGTTAGAGACTGGCAATCCTTTCTTAGTGTCAGCATGAGATACAAAAAGTTGGTCAGATTTTCTGTCTTTTTTTGTTCTGTTCAAACAGAATCTCAATTGTCTGTGGACATCAAGTTTATTCAGCATATACTCCAACGTATTAGAATGATTACTGAAAAAGGTTGAATATTCGATAGTTTGATTCAGGTTAGTCTCGAAACGCACCTTTGGCAGAAATGAAGAATTAGTCCTCAGTGATACTCTGTCAGGATGGAACACTAAATATGGAGGTTTTAAAGAAAGGGCTTGCAGCTCAGACACCCTACGTGCTGAGGTAATGGCCACCAAGAAAAGTGTTTCCAAGAAAGAAACTTCAACTGGCAGGATGATGCAGGCTCAAATGGGGGAAGAATAATACGTGACAACACAAAATTTAGATTCCAGGGAGTAAAGGGTTGCCGAACAAAAAGCCTAAGATGAATGGCACCCCCCTTCAGGAATGCCCTACATAATCTGAGACGCATCAAATTAGAACATTCAGCTCAGAGGTGAAAATTTGAAATTGCAGCCAATTGAACTCTTAATAGTGGCAGCTGCAGCACCTTCATGGCAAAGCTTAGAGAGGAACTCCAGGATACTAGCAATTGGGGCAACATAAGGATCAATGTTATTCTGGGAGGCCCAAAGAGCAAATTGCTTCCATTTACTAGCATACAACTTTCTTAGGGAAGCCTTATGCGAAGATACAAGAATGTGCTGTACCTCAGAAGAAAAATTGTGTGACCTGGCTAGGTTGGGAATCGTGGCAACCAAGCTGTCAGTCTGAGGGAACGAATGGTGGGACCCTGATGAGTGTGTCAGCAGGTCTAGAACTGGGTCCAGAATCCTAGGTTCCTCCAGTTGATAGTCAGATGAAGGGGAACCAAATCTGATGAGGCCAAAAAGGGGCTATTAAGATTACAGTTCTTCCCAGGATTTTGGCTTTCTGCAAGAATTTCGGAATCAGAGGTATAGGTAGGAAGGCATACAGGAGTCCCGGGGGCCAATTGTGTATGAACGAGTCCCTTGGGCTGTCCCCCGGAGGAGGATTCAGGGCAAAGTAGCTTCTGCATTTGGCATTCATAGGGGATGCAAACAGGTCACAGCAAGGCTGGCCCCATCTGCGGAAAATCATCTCTGCAACCTTGTCTTTGAGAGACCACTCGTGCGGTAACAGAATGGCTCTGCTCAGTTTGTCAGCTATCACAGTGGATTTCCCCGGGATATGCATTGCTATCAGAAAGTGCCCAGTGGATACTGCCCACTGCCAAATTCTCAAGGCCTCTCGAAATAGGGGGTAAGACTTGGTTCCCCCTTGCTCGATGATGTACCAGACCACAGACATGTCTGTCTGCATCGCAATCGTCCCTACAGGCAGAAAGTCGTGGAAGTGCTGCAACGCCAAAAGCACCACTCTCAGCTCTAGAACATCAATATGCAACTGTGACACTCTTTCCGACCAGGTGCCTTGGGCCGTTCTTCCCTGAAAAAGCACCTAGATGCCCCAGGTGAGCAGTAACTATTGCCATGCATTTGGTGAACACTCTGGGGCTGTTGTGAGTCCAAAGGGCAGTGCTCGGAATTGGTAATGACTGGCTCCCAGCCGGAAATGCCGATGATCTCTGGATGGCCTGGCCATTTTGATATGGCAGTATGCATCCTTGAGATCTATAGACCACATCCAATCTCCCACTCCAAGGAATGGGAGAATAGACTGAAGCGTGACCATCCGGAACTTCTCTTTCTTTACAAATGTGTTGAGAAAATAATCTGGAGTAAGTTCCGGATCCTATCTGGTCTGCCGGGACTGGCTGGATTACTCTTTTCCTGCAGCCTTTGGATTTCTATGGCTGCTTGATCCCTAAGACTGGGTGGAACGTCTGGGATTTTTTTCCCTAACAGGTGGGTTTTCTAAGAATGGAATGATGTAACTTCTGGTAACAATGCTTTGTACCCAAGAATCTGTTGTAATTAATAGCCAGGCATCTGGATACAAAGACAAGTGACCCCCGAGTGGCTCCAGAGTAGGACAGTCAGGCCTCCTCTCAGGAGTGCTGATAGGGCTTACCAAGGAACTAATCTCAGTCACCCTGGTTCTGCAGACCCCCTCTGCCACCAGACAGGTGTCTTCCATTATTACTCCCTCATCTGCCCCCTGGATGGGGGTTCACAACGTGTGTTCTGAAAAGTTTCTTGGGACTTTTAAAACCACATTTTTCCACCTTTCTGCCCTTTGGGGTATGGCCTGGTAGGGGTGGAAAAATGGACTCCTACGGCAGAGTCTTTCCCTCTTGCTCACACCTAGTGAGAGTCTCCTTGACTTTGGGCTCAAAAAGAGAAGAGCCATCGAATGGGGCGTTGACAAAAGAATACTTGAAGTTTTCCGAAAAGGAACATAAGCGCATCCCGGACTGTCTCAGCAGAGCTATCGCTAACCCCGCTGCCCAACCCGAACCATTGGCTACATAGGAAATGAGCTGCATGGACGAGTTCACTATGGAATTAAGGGTATTAAGCTGGTCTGTCACCTTCTCAGAGACAGCTCCATCTGCACTACCCTGCATAGTAT